>NW_027260952.1:110000-120000 GCF_045791955.1 Oncorhynchus clarkii lewisi
GCTTGGGGTCATTGTCCTTTTGGAAGACTAATTTGCAACCAAGCTTTTTGATGTCTTGAGACGTTGCTTCATTATATCAACAATTTTCCTGCCTCATGATGCCATCTATTTTGTGAAGTGCACCAGTCCCTCTTGCAGCAAAACAACCCCACAACATGATGCTGCCAGCCCCTTGCTTCACAGTTGGGATGGTGTTCTTCGGCTTGCAAGCCTCCCCCTTTTTCCTCCAAACATAACGATGGTCATTATGGCCAAACAGTTATGTTTTTGTTTCATCAGACCAGAGGACATTTCTCCAAAAAACAGGATCTTTGTCCCCATGTGCAGTTGCAAACCGTAGTCTGGCTTTTTTATGGCGGCTTTGGAGCAGTGGCTTCTTCCTTGCTGAGCGGTCTTTCAGGTTATGTCGATATAGGACTCGTTTTACTGTGGCTATAGATACTTTTGTACCTGTTTCATCCAGCATCTTCACAAGGTCCTTTGCTGTTGTTCTGGGATTAATTTGCACAATTCTCACCAAAGTACATTCATCTCTAGGAGACAGAACGCGTCTACTTCCTGAGCGGTAATAAAGTGAAATAATCTGTAAACAATTGTTGGAAAAATGACTTGTGTCATGCACAAAGTAGATGTCCTAACCGACTTGCCAAAACTATAGTTTGTTTACAATAAATTTGTGGAGTGGTTGAAAAATGAGTTTTAATGACTCCAACCTAAGTGTATGTAAACTTCCGACTTCAGCTGTACATACATTACCAGTCGAAAGTTTGGACACACCTACTCATTCAAGGGTTTCTTTATTTTTACTATTTTTGACATTGCAAAATGATACTGAAGACATAAAACTATGAAATAACACATATGTAATCATGTAGCAACCAAAAAAGTGTTAAACAAATCAAAATCTCAAATTTGGACTCATCAGACTAAAGGACAGATTTCCACTGGTCTAATGTCCATTGCTCGTATTTCTTCACCCAAGCAAGTCTCTTCTTCTTATTGGTGACCTTTTGGAAGTGGTTTCTTTGCAGCAATTCAACCACGAAGGCCTGATTCACACAGTCTCCTCTGAACAGTTGATCTTTTGGGAAATTCAATTGATTGGACATGACTTGGAAAGGCACACTCCTGTCTATATAAGGTTCCACAGTTGGCAGTGCATGTCAGAGCAAAAACTAAACCATGAGGTGGAAGGAATTGTTCATAAGGCTCCGAAACAGCATTGTGTTGAGGCACAGATCTGGGGAAAGGTACCAAAAAATGTCTGCAGCATTGAAGGTCCCCAAGAACACAGTGGCTGCCATCATTCTTTAATGGAAGAAGTTTGGAACCACCAAGTCTCTTCCTAGAGCTGGCCTCCCGGCCAAGCTGAGCGATCGGGGGAAAAGGGCCTTGGTCAGGGAGGTGACCAAGAACCCGATGGCCACTCTACCAGAGCTCCAGATTTCCTCTTTGGAGATGGGAGAATCTTCCAGAAGGCCAACCTTCTCTGCAGCACTCCACCAATCTAGCTTTTATGGTAGAGTGGCCAGACAGAAGCCACTCCTCAGTAAAAGGCATATGACAGCCCACTTGGAGTTTGCCAAAAGGCACCTAAAGGACTCTCAGACCATGAGAAACAAGATTCTCTGGTCTGATGAAACCAAGATTAAAATCTTTGGCCTGAAAGCCAAGTGTCCTGCCTGGAGGAAACCTGGCACCATCCCTATGGTGAAGCATGGTGGTGGCAGCATCATGCTGTGGGGATGTTCATCAGCGGCCGGGACTGGGAGACTAGTCAGGATTAAGGGAAAGATGAACAGAGCAAAGTACACAGAGAGATCTCCTTGATGAAAACCTGCTCCAGAGCACTCAGGAACTCAGACTGGGGCAAAGGTTTTACCTTCCAACAGGACAACGACCCTAAGAACACAGCCAATACAACGCAGGGGATGGCTTTGGGACAAGTCTCTGAATGTCCTTGAGTGGCCCAGCCAGAGGCCGGACTTGAACCCGATCGAACATCTCTGGAGAGACCTGAAAATAGCTGTGCAGCGACGCTCCCCAAATATAGGTGTGCCAAGCTTGTAGCGTCATAGACTTGAGGCAGTAATTGCTGGCAGAAGTGCTTCAACAAAGTACCGAGTAAAGGATCTGAATACTTACTTAAATGTAATATTTAATATTTGTATTTTTAAAAAATGCATTAAATTCTAAAAACCTGTTTTTGCTTTGTCATTATGGGTTATTGATGAGGAAAACAATTGAATCCATTTTAGAATAAGGCTGTAATGTAACAAAATGTGGAAAAAGTCAAAGGGTCTGAATACTTTCTGAATGCACTGTATGTGTGTGTGTGTATATGCGAAGCCTTTCCCCTGCAGACATCAGTGTTTATGCTGCCAGCGTACGTACTATAGATAGTTGTACAACGCTGGGGGAGGGAGGGAGGGTGGTCTCTCTGACAGATGTCTACACCAGATGTTGCAGTCACTGGGGGAGACAATAAATCACTCAGTCAGACACTGCATGGGCAACTGTGTGTGTGTGTGTGTGTGTGTGTGTGTGTGTGTGTGTGTGTGTGTGTGTGTGTGTGTGTGTCTCTCTCTCTCTCTCTCCACATGGGGACATAACTGGGCGACAGAGACCCGCAGGGAGGCTCTGTTCTCTGGGGAGAAAAGCAGAACAAGTCCAGCTGCTCTCTATTCTCAGATCCTCAAAGAAGAACAAGGACAACCAGTCAACTAGGTTAACCAGGACAACCATTCAACCAGTTAACCAGTCAAATGACAACCAGTTAACCAGTGAACCTCAAGTCAAATGACAACCAGTTAACCAGTGAACCTCAAGTCAAATGACAACCAGTTAACCAGGACAACCAGTTAACCAGTGGCAGGGATCCAGCTGGGTGTGAGGGCCAGGCGGGGGCCAGGGGAAGGCCAGGAAAGGGTATGAGAGGGTTTAGGGAGGCCAGGTATGAGATGGTTTAGGGAGGCCAGGAATGAGAGAGTTTAGGGAGGCCAGGTGTGAGAGGGTTTAGGGAGGCCAGGTATGAGAGGGTTTAGGGAGGCCAGGTATGAGAGGGTTTAGGGAGGCCAGGTATGAGATGGTTTAGGGAGGCCAGGTATGAGAGGGTTTAGGGAGGCCAGGTATGAGATGGTTTAGGGAGGCCAGGAATGAGAGAGTTTAGGGAGGCCAGGTGTGAGAGGGTTTAGGGAGGCCAGGTATGAGATGGTTTAGGGAGGCCAGGTATGAGAGGGCTTAGGGAGGCCAGGTGTGAGAGGGCTTAGGGAGGCCAGGTGTGAGAGGGCTTAGGGAGGCCAGGTGTGAGAGGGCTTAGGGAGGCCAGGTGTGAGAGGATTTAGGGAAGCCAGGTGTGAGAGGGCTTAGGGAGGCCAGGTGTGAGAGGGCCCAGGGAGGCCAGGTATGAGAGGGGCCAGGGAGGCCAGGTGTGAGAGGGCTTAGGGAGGCCAGGTGTGAGAGGGTTTAGGGAAGCCAGGTGTGAGAGGGCTTAGGGAGGCCAGGTGTGAGAGGGCCCAGAGAGGCCAGGTGTGAGAGGGCCCAGGGAGGCCAGGTGTGAGAGGGCTTAGGGAGGCCCAGGATCAGAATCATTCCCCAATTAAAAGGCAATAAAAGGAGCCTCCTGAGTTGCTCAGCGGTCTAAGGCACTGTATTGTATCGCAATCATCAACCAAATCAAACACATTATTTGCAATAAAAGGAAAACATTCCCTGACTGATCCATCTGGTGTCCTCTCCCTAACATTACAGTAGACAGGTGATTTGATTTTAAAAAATGTGTTGAAAACCTTTATTTCCCTGAAGGGCAAATGTTGTTTTCTGACTAAATGTTATTCCTGCCCCATCCCAGACAGCACTGACTTGATAGAGTTGCAGCAAATTGTTTTCTAAAGGCAATGGCTTTGAAAATCTGTTACTGCTGCAAGTTGCAACTATACCAAGTGAGCCTTAACCTTGGACTGAAATAGCCCATGATATCTCCTCCAACATAAAGCCCCAGCTCTGTATGTCTGACTGCAGCTCCGGAGAGGAGAGAAGGGGAGGGTGGGAGAGGAAGCGAGAGGAGACTAGCTATCTCTCCGTAGACATTAAGCCCCTCTATCCCTTCCTCTATCTCTCCCCCTCAGGCTTGTCACTCAGTCGCCATGGCAAACGTAGCTCTTTAAAGCACTCCCTCTGGGCCACAGTCAAAAGTAGTGTAGGAAATAGGTTTCCATTCTGCTTTCTCTTTCTATAAACTCCTCCCCTTATTACCTCGCTCCTCCCCTTATTACCCCACTCCTCCCTTTATTACCCCACTCCTCCCCTTATTACCCCACTCCTCCCCTTATTACCCCACTCCTCCCCATATTACCCCACTCCTCCCCTTATTACCCCAATCCTCCATTTATTACGCCACGACTCCCCATATTACCCCACTCCTCCACTTATTACCCCACTCCTCCCCTTATTACCCCACTCCTCCCCTTATTACCCCACTCCTCCCCTTATTACCCCACTCCTCCCCTTATTACCCCACTCCTCCCCATATTACCCCACTCCTCCCCATATTACCCCACTCCTCCCCTTATTACCCCACTCCCCCCCTTATTACCCCACTCCAACCCTTATTACCTCGTTCCTCCCCATATTACCCCACTCCTCCCCTTATTACCCCACTACTCCCCAAATTACCCTGCTCCTCCCCTTATTACCCCACTCCTCCCCTCATTACCCCCCTCCTCCCCTTATTACCCCACTACTAACCAAATGACCCTGCTCCTCCCCTTATTACCCCACTCCTCCCCTTATTACCCCACTCATCCCCTCATTACCCCACTCCTCCCCTTATTACCCCACTCCTCCCCTCATTACCCCACTCCTCCCCTCATTACCCCACTCCTCCCCTCATTACCCCACTCCTCCCCTCATTACCCCACTCCTCCCCTCATTACCCCACTCCTCCCCTTATTACCCCACTCCTCCTCTTATTACCAAGCTCCTCCCCTTATTACCCCACTCCTCCCCATATTACCCCACTCCTCCCCTTATTACCCCACTACTCCCCAAATGACCCTGCTCCTCCCCTTATTACCCCACTCCTCCCCTCATTACCCCCCTCCTCCCCTTATTACCCCACTACTCCCCAAATGACCCTGCTCCTCCCCTTATTACCCCACTCCTCCCCTTATTACCCCACTCCTCCCCTCATTACCCCACTCCTCCTCTTATTACCCCACTCCTCCCCTTATTACTCCACTCCTCCCCTTATTACTCCACTCCTCCCCTTATTACCCCACTCCTCCCCTTATTACCCCACTCCTCCCCTCATTACCCCACTCCTCCCCTTATTACCCCACTCCTCCCCTTATTACCCCACTCCTCCCCTCATTACCCCACTCCTCCCCTTATTACCCCACTCCTCCCCATATTACTCCACTCCTCCCCTTATTACCCCACTCATCCCCTCATTACCCCACTCCTCCCCTTATTACTCCACTCCTCCCCTTATTACCCCACTCCTCCCCTTATTACCCCACTCCTCCCCTTATTACCCCACTCCTCCCCTCATTACCCCACTCCTCCTCTTATTACCCCACTCCTCCCCTTATTACTCCACTCCTCCCCTTATTACTCCACTCCTCCCCTTATTACCCCACTCCTCCCCTTATTACCCCACTCCTCCCCTCATTACCCCACTCCTCCCCTTATTACCCCACTCCTCCCCTTATTACCCCACTCCTCCCCTCATTACCCCACTCCTCCCCTTATTACCCCACTCCTCCTCATATTACTCCACTCCTCCCCTTATTACCCCACTCATCCCCTCATTACCCCACTCCTCCCCTTATTACCCCACTCCTCCCCTTATTACCCCACTCCTCCCCTCATTACCCCACTCCTCCCCTCATTACCCCACTCCTCCCCTTATTACCCCACTCCTCCCCATATTACTCCACTCCTCCCCTTATTACCCCACTCCTCCATTTATTACCCCACTCCTCCCCATATTACCCCACTCCTCCACTTATTACCCCACTCCTCCCCTTATTACCCCACTCCTCCCCTTATTACCCCACTCCTCCCCTTATTACCCCACTCCTCCTCTTATTACCCCGCTCCTCCCCTTATTACCCCACTCCTCCCCATATTACCCCACTCCTCCACTTATTACCCCACTCCTCCCCTTAATACCCCACGCCTCCCCTTATTACCCCACTCCTCCCCTTATTACCCCGCTCCTCCCCTCATTACCCCACTCCTCCCCTTATTACCCCACTCCTCCCCTCATTACCCCACTCCTCCCCTTATTACCCCACTCCTCTCCTTATTACCCCACTCCTTCAATCACATGCCTGCGTTCCAATCCCCTTCCCTTCTCCTTGATATGTGCACTCATTCACTTCCACTCAGGATTTTAAAGTATGGGGGGGTGTTGGCATTGGATAGGCTCGAGGGAGTTTCCATCAAGTTTATTTGATGGAGAATGAAAGGGAGGGAAAGTGCACATTTGGGGAGAGAATTTAATTGGACGCTTCAGGCCTCTGTCAAATTGGAGCCATCAAGCTGATGCATTTTGAGTACTCTGCATTAAGCTATTAGGGGTTCCAACACACAGTAGCTATATAAATAAATGGGTTGCCCAGTACAATGGCTATATAAGTACATATATATGGGTTCCCCAGTACAGTAGCTATATAAGTATATATACAGTAGATGGGTTCCCCAGTACAGTAGCTATATAAGTACATATAGATGGGTTCCCCAGTACAATGGCTATGTAAGTACATATAGATGGGTTCCCCAGTACAGTAGTTATATAAATGTATATAGATGGGTTCCCCAGTACAGTAGCTATATATATAGATGGGTTCCCCAGTACAGTAGCTATATAAGTATATATAAATGGGTTCCCCAGTACAGTAGCTATATATATAGATGGGTTCCCCAGTACAGTAGCTATATAAGTATATATAGATGGGTTCCCCAGTACAGTAGCTATATATATATAGATGGGTTCCCCAGTACAGTAGCTATATAAGTATATATAAATGGGTTCCCCAGTACAGTAGCTATATAAGTATATATAGATGGGTTCCCCAGTACAGTAGCTATATATATAGATGGGTTCCCCAGTACAGTAGCTATATATATATAGATGGGTTCCCCAGTACAGTAGCTATATAAGTATATATAAATGGGTTCCCCAGTACAGTAGCTATATAAGTATATATAGATGGGTTCCCCAGTACAGTAGCTATATATATAGATGGGTTCCCCAGTACAGTAGCTATATATATAGATGGGTTCCCCAGTACAGTAGCTATATAAGTATATATAGATGGGTTCCCCAGTACAGTAGCTATATATATAGATGGGTTCCCCAGTACAGTAGCTATATATATAGATGGGTTCCCCAGTACAGTAGCTATATAAGTATATATAGATGGGTTCCCCAGTACAGTAGCTATATATATAGATGGGTTCCCCAGTACAGTAGCTATATATATAGATGGGTTCCCCAGTACAGTAGCTATAGAAGTATATATAGATGGGTTCCCCAGTACAGTAGCTATATATATAGATGGGTTCCCCAGTACAGTAGCTATAGAAGTATATATAGATGGGTTCCCCAGTACAGTAGCTATAGAAGTATATATAGATGGGTTCCCCAGTACAGTAGCTATAGAAGTATATATAGATGGGTTCCCCAGTACAGTAGCTATATTTATTTATTTATTTTATTTCACCTTTATTTAACCAGGTAGGCAAGTTGAGAACAAGTTCTCATTTACAATTGCGACCTGGCCAAGATAAAGCAAAGCAGTTCGACACATACAACGACACAGAGTTACACATGGAGTAAAACAAACATACAGTCAATAATACAGTATAAACAAGTCTATATACGATGTGAGCAAATGAGGTGAGATAAGGGAGGTAAAGGCAAAAAGGCCATGGTGGCAAAGTAGATACAATATAGCAAGTAAAACACTGGAATGGTAGATTTGCAGTGGAAGAATGTGCAAAGTAGAAATAAAAATAATGGGGTGCAAAGGAGCAAAATAAATAAATAAATAAAATACAGTAGGGAAAGAGGTAGTTGTTTGGGCTAAATTATAGGTGGGCTATGTACAGGTGCAGTAATCTGTGAGCTGCTCTGACAGTTGGTGCTTAAAGCTAGTGAGGGAGATAAGTGTTTCCAGTTTCAGAGATTTTTGTAGTTCGTTCCAGTCATTGGCAGCAGAGAACTGGAAGGAGAGGCGGCCAAAGAAATAATTGGTTTTGGGGGTGACTAGAGAGATATACCTGCTGGAGCGTGTGCTACAGGTGGGAGATGCAATGGTGACCAGCGAGCTGAGATAAGGGGGGACTTTACCTAGCAGGGTCTTGTAGATGACATGGAGCCAGTGGGTTATATAAGTATATATAGATGGGTTCCCCAGTACAGTAGTTATATATATAGATGGGTTCCCCAGTACAGTAGCTATATATATAGATGGGTTCCCCAGTACAGTAGCTATATATATAGATGGGTTCCCCAGTACAGTAGTTATATATATAGATGGGTTCCCCAGTACAGTAGCTATATAAGTATATATAGATGGGTTCCCCAGTACAGTAGTTATATATATAGATGGGTTCCCCAGTACAGTAGCTATATAAGTATATATAGATGTGTTCCCCACTACAGTAGCTATATATATATAGATGGGTTCCCCAGTACAGTAGTTATATATATAGATGGGTTCCCCATTACAGTAGCTATAGAAGCATATATAGATGGGTTCCCCAGTACAGTAGCTATATATATAGATGGGTTCCCCAGTACAGTAGCTATATAAGTATATATAGATGGGTTCCCCAGTACAGTAGCTATATATATATATAGATGGGTTCCCCAGTACAGTAGCTATATAAGTATATATAGATGGGTTCCCCAGTACAGTAGCTATATAAGTATATATAGATGGGTTCCCCAGTACAGTAGCTATATAAGTATATATAGATGGGTTCCCCAGTACAGTAGCTATATAGCTACTGTACTGGGGAACCCATCTATATATATAGCTACTGTACTGGGGAACCCATCTATATATATATATATATAACTACTGTACTGGGGAACCCATCTATATATACTTATATAACCCACTGGCTCCATGTCATCTACAAGACCCTGCTAGGTAAAGTCCCCCCTTATCTCAGCTCGCTGGTCACCATTGCATCTCCCACCTGTAGCACACGCTCCAGCAGGTATATCTCTCTAGTCACCCCCAAAACCAATTCTTTCTTTGGCCGCCTCTCCTTCCAGTTCTCTGCTGCCAATGACTGGAACGAACTACAAAAATCTCTGAAACTGGAAACACTTATCTCCCTCACTAGATTTAAGCACCAACTGTCAGAGCAGCTCACAGATTACTGCACCTGTACATAGCCCACCTATAATTTAGCCCAAACAACTACCTCTTTCCCTACTGTATTTTATTTATTTATTTATTTTGCTCCTTTGCACCCCCATTATTTTTATTTCTACTTTGCACATTCTTCCACTGCAAATCTACCATTCCAGTGTTTTACTTGCTATATTGTATCTACTTTGCCACCATGGCCTTTTTGCCTTTACCTCCCTTATCTCACCTCATTTGCTCACATCGTATATAGACTTGTTTATACTGTATTATTGACTGTATGTTTGTTTTACTCCATGTGTAACTCTGTGTCGTTGTATGTGTCGAACTGCTTTGCTTTATCTTGGCCAGGTCACAATTGTAAATGAGAACTTGTTCTCAACTTGCCTACCTGGTTAAATAAAGGTGAAATAAAATAAATAAATAAATAAATATATATATATATTATTGAGATAGAGACGGCGAGAGAGAGAGACAGCGAGAGAGAGACAGAGAGACAGAGAGACAGAGGGATAGCGAGGGGGGGGGGGGGCGACGACACAGAGGAGTCTGATCAGACCAAAAGCTCCAGTTGTCTCTGCAGATTGACTTTGTCAGACACCATATGT
>NW_027260952.1:127500-220000 GCF_045791955.1 Oncorhynchus clarkii lewisi
TGTAAATGTCTCTGGTTGACTGTGAATTTCTCTGGTTGACTGTGAATGTCTCTGGTTGACTGTGAATTTCTCTGGTTGACTGTGATTGTCTCTGGTTGTCTCTGGTTGACTGTGATTGGCTCTGGTTGTCTCTGGTTGACTGTGATTGTCTCTGGTTGTCTCTGGTTGACTGTGAATGTCTCTGGTTGTCTCTGGTTGACTGTGATTGTCTCTGGTTGACTGTGATTGTCTCTGGTTGACTCTGGTTGACTGTGATTGTCTCTGGTTGACTGTGAATGTCTCTGGTTGACTGTGATTGTCTCTGGTTGACTGTGAATGTCTCTGGTTGACTCTGGTTGACTGTGATTGTCTCTGGTTGACTCTGGTTGACTGTGATTGTGTCTGGTTGACTGTGAATGTCTCTGGTTGACTGTGATTGTCTCTGGTTGTCTCTGGTTGACTGTGAATGTCTCTGGTTGACTGTAAATGTCTCTGGTTAACTGTGATTGTCTCTGGTTGACTCTGGTTGACTGTGATTGTCTCTGGTTGACTGTGAATGTCTCTGGTTGACTGTGATTGTCGCTGGTTGACTGTGAATGTATCTGGTTGACTGTGATTGTCTCTGGTTGACTGTGATTGACTGTGATTGACTGCAGTCATAATCACAACACCTCATAGACTGTAACTTACTTTACTAACGCTGGTAAAGTTGTGGTAAATCTCCTCTCTTCTGCAAGTTGATACAAATCATAACTGTTGCAACAAGGTTCATATATTAGATAAAATACAGTAACCTCTCTGGGAGTCTGACGTCAGTAATCCTACACCCTTTCCCACCACCTCTTCTCTTCTCTCTGAATGGAAGACTAAACACTACAGGGAGAGAATGCGTTTCTGGAACAAGAAGAGAGAGACAATGCCTGAATCCCAAATATAACCCTATTCCCTATGGGTACTGGACTAAATAGAACCCTATTCCCTATGGGTACTGGTCAAAATGGAGCCCTATTCCCTATGGGCACTGGTCAAAATGGAGCCCTATTCCCTATGGTACTGGTCAAAATGGAACCCTATTCCCTATGGGCACTGGTCAAAATGGAACCCTATTCCCTATGGGGACTGGTCAAAATGGAACCCTATTCCCTATGGGGACTGGTCAAAATGGAACCCTATTCCCTATGGGTACTGGTCAAAATGGAACCCTATTCCCTATGGGGACTGGTCAAAATGGAACCCTATTCCCTATGGGCACTGGTCAAAATGGAACCCTATTCCCTATGGGCACTGGTCAAAATGGAACCCTATTCCCTATGGGGACTGGTCAAAATGGAACCCTATTCCCTATGGGGACTGGTCAAAATGGAACCCTATTCCCTATGGGGACTGGTCAAAATGGAACCCTATTCCCTATGGGGACTGGTCAAAATGGAACCCTATTCCATATGGGGACTGGTCAAAATGGAACCCTATTCCCTATGGGGACTGGTCAAAATGGAACCATATTCCCTATGGGGACTGGTCAAAATGGAACCCTATTCCCTATGGGGACTGGTCAAAATGGAACCATATTCCCTATGGGGACTGGTCAAAATGGAACCATATTCCCTATGGGGACTGGTCAAAATGGAACCATATTCCCTATGGGGACTGGTCAAAATGGAACCCTATTCCCTATGGGGACTGGTCAAAATGGAACCATATTCCCTATGGGGACTGGTCAAAATGGAACCATATTCCCTATGGGGACTGGTCAAAATGGAACCCTATTCCCTATGGGGACTGGTCAAAATGGAACCCTATTCCCTATGGGGACTGGTCAAAATGGAACCCTATTCCCTATGGGGACTGGTCAAAATTGAACCATATTCCCTATGGGGACTGGTCAAAATGGAACCCTATTCCCTATGGGGACTGGTCAAAATGGAACCCTATTCCCTATGGGGACTGGTCAAAATGGAACCCTATTCCCTATGGGGACTGGTCAAAATGGAACCCTATTCCCTATGGGGACTGGTCAAAATGGAACCCTATTCCCTATGGGGACTGGTCAAAATGGAACCCTATTCCCTATGGGGACTGGTCAAAATGGAACCCTATTCCCTATGGGGACTGGTCAAAATGGAACCCTATTCCCTATGGGGACTGGTCAAAATGGAACCCTATTCCCTATGGGGACTGGTCAAAATATTGCACTATATAGTGCCCTTTTGGACACAAGCAATATTACAATCAGCCCTCATCACAAGTGACGTGGGTCTCCATGGCTACAAACCCCCCGGGCTTTCAACGGGACCTAATGGTAGATGATAAGCTATCATTACTGGATGGCAGACAGCACTATCTCATCACAGATGAACTTAGACCACTCCAGGCCTCTCACAGACCTCTCACACACACCCACACACTGTCCTCTTCACTGACACACACACACACACACTGTCCCTTTCCCTGACACACACACACACACACACACACACACACACACACACACACACACACACACACACACACACACACACACACACACACACACACACACACACACACACACACACTGCCCTCTTCACTGACACCTACACACACACACTGTCCCTTTTCCTGACAAACACACACAAGCAGTCAGTACACAGACACACACACACAACACACCACCCTCTTCCCTGACTCTCACACCAAATTACACAGCTACTCCAACTCCAACACAATCCCCTGGGAGCAGAGGAGCATCGTCACCTTGGCTACTGGTGCCATAGCTACCTACCTGGATGGCTGAGCACTGCCTCCCTCCCCCTCAGTGACTACCCATGTTACTGGTGAGGTTTGGTAACTACCCTCTACCGCCCTCTCAGTGACTACTGTTAATAACCACGTTACTGGTGAGGTTTGGTAACTACCCTCTACCGCCCTCTCAGTGACTACTGTTACTACCCACGTTACTGGTGAGGTTTGGTACCTACCCTCTACCTCCCCCTCAGTGACTACTGTTACTACCCACATTACTGGTGAGGCTTGGTAACTACCCTCTACCTCCCCCTCAGTGACTACTGTTACTACCCACATTACTGGTGAGGTTTGGTAACTACCCTCTACCCCCCCCTCAGTGACTACTGTTACTACCCACGTTACTGGTGGGGTTTGGTAACTACCCTCTACCTCCCACTCAGTGAGTACTGTTACTACCCATGTTACTGGTGAGGTTTGGTAACTACCCTCTACCCATGATGCACCTTTCTGCATTAACAGAGTAGCCTAGTCCGACCTCAGTCCACCTCTCTGTGTCTCTATAGATCAACACCAAACTAGATAATGTAGCCTAGTTCAACCTCAGTCCACCTCTCTGTGTCTCCATAGATCAACACCAAACGAGATAATGTAGCCTAGTTCAACCTCAGTCCACCTCTCTGTGTCTCCATAAATCAACACCAAACTAGATAATGTAGCCTAGTTCAATCTCAGTCCACCTCTCTGTGTCTCCATAGATCAACACCAAACTAGATAATGCAGCCTAGTCCAACCTCAGTCCACCTCTCTGTGTCTCCATAGATCAACACCACACTAGATAATGTAGCCTAGTCCAACCTCAGTCCACCTCTCTGTGTCTCCATAGATCAACACCAAACTAGATAATGTAGCCTAGTCCAACCTCAGTCTACCTCTCTGTGTCTCCATAGATCAAGACCAAACTAGATAATGTAGCCTAGTTCAACCTCAGTCCATCTCTCTGTGTCTCCATAGATCAACACCAAACTAGATAATGTAGCCTAGTCCAACCTCAGTCCACCTCTCTGTGTCTCCATAGATCAACACCAAACTAGATAATGTAGCCTAGTTCAACCTCAGTCCACCTCTCTGTGTCTCCATAGATCAACACCAAACTAGATAATGTAGCCTAGTTCAACCTCAGTCTACCTCTCTGTGTCTCCATAGATCAACACCAAACTAGATAATGTAGCCTAGTCCAACCTCAGTCCACCTCTCTGTGTCTCCATAGATCAACACCAAACAAGATAATGTAGCCTAGTTCAACCTCAGTCCACCTCTCTGTGTCTCCATAGATCAACACCAAACTAGATAATGTAGCCTAGTTCAACCTCAGTCCACCTCTCTGTGTCTCCATAGATCAACACCAAACTAGATAATGTAGCCTAGTTCAACCTCAGTCCACCTCTCTGTGTCTCCATAGATCAACACCAAATAAGATAATGTAGCCTAGTTCAACCTCAGTCCACCTCTCTGTGTCTCCATAGATCAACACCAAACTAGATAATGTAGCCTAGTCCAACCTCAATCCACCTCTCTGTGTCTCCATAGATCAACACCAAACTAGATAATGTAGCCTAGTTAAAACCTCAGTCCACCTCTCTGTGTCTCCATAGATCAACACCAAACTAGATAATGTAGCCTAGTCCAACCTCAGTCCACCTTTCTGTGTCTCCATAGATCAACACCAAACTAGATAATGTAGCCTAGTTCAACCTCAGTCCACCTCTCTGTGTCTCCATAGATCAACACCAAACTAGATGATGTAGCCTAGTTCAACCTCAGTCCACCTCTCTGTGTCTCCATAGATCAACACCAAACTAGATAATGTAGCCTAGTTCAACCTCAGTCCACCTCTCTGTATCTCCATAGATCAACACCAAACTAGATAATGTAGCCTAGTCCAACCTCAGTCCACCTCTCTGTGTCTCCATAGATCAACACCAAACTAGATAATGTAGCCTAGTCCAACCTCAGTCCACCTCTCTGTGTCTCCATAGATCAACACCAAACTAGATAATGCAGCCTAGTCCAACCTCAGTCCACCTCTCTGTGTCTCCATAGATCAACACCAAACAAGATAATGTAGCCTAGTTCAACCTCAGTCCACCTCTCTGTGTCTCCATAGATCAACACCAAACTAGATAATGTAGCCTAGTTCAACCTCAGTCCACCTCTCTGTGTCTCCATAGATCAACACCAAACTAGATAATGTAGCCTAGTTCAACCTCAGTCCACCTCTCTGTGTCTCCATAGATCAACACCAAATAAGATAATGTAGCCTAGTTCAACCTCAGTCCACCTCTCTGTGTCTCCATAGATCAACACCAAACTAGATAATGTAGCCTAGTCCAACCTCAGTCCACCTCTCTGTGTCTCCATAGATCAACGCCAAACTAGATAATGTAGCCTAGTTAAAACCTCAGTCCACCTCTCTGTGTCTCCATAGATCAACACCAAACTAGATAATGTAGCCTAGTCCAACCTCAGTCCACCTCTCTGTGTCTCCATAGATCAACACCAAACTAGATGATGTAGCCTAGTTCAACCTCAGTCCACCTCTCTGTGTCTCCATAGATCAACACCAAACTAGATAATGTAGCCTAGTTCAACCTCAGTCCACCTCTCTGTATCTCCATAGATCAACACCAAACTAGATAATGTAGCCTAGTCCAACCTCAGTCCACCTCTCTGTGTCTCCATAGATCAACACCAAACTAGATAATGTAGCCTAGTCCAACCTCAGTCCACCTCTCTTTATCTCCATAGATCAACACCAAACTAGATAATGTAGCCTAGTCCAACCTCAGTCCACCTCTCTGTGTCTCCATAGATCAACACCAAACTAGATAATGTAGCCTAGTCCAACAGTCCACCTCTCTGTGTCTCCATAGATCAACACCAAACTAGATAATGTAGCCTAGTCCAACCTCAGTCCACCTCTCTGTGTCTCCATAGATCAACACCAAACTAGATAATGTAGCCTAGTCCAACCTCAGTCCACCTCTCTGTGTCTCCATAGATCAACACCAAACTAGATAATGTAGCCTAGTCCAACAGTCCACCTCTCTGTGTCTCCATAGATCAACACCAAACTAGATAATGTAGCCTAGTTCAACCTCAGTCCACCTCTCTGTATTTCCATAGATCAACACCAAACTAGATAATGTAGCCTAGTTCAACCTCAGTCCACCTCTCTGTGTCTCCATAGATCAACACCAAACTAGATAATGTAGCCTAGTTCAACCTCAGTCCACCTCTCTGTGTCTCCATAGATCAACACCAAACTCGATAATGTAGCCTAGTTCAACCTCAGTCCACCTCTCTGTGTCTCCATAGATCAACACCAAACAAGATAATGTAGCCTAGTCCAACCTCAGTCCACCTCTCTGTGTCTGCATAGATCAACACCAAACTAGATAATGTAGCCTAGTTCAACCTCAGTCCACCTCTCTGTGTCTCCATAGATCAACACCAAACTAGATAATGTAGCCTAGTTCAACCTCAGTCCACCTCTCTGTGTCTCCATAGATCAACACCAAATAAGATAAAGTTGCCTATTTCAACCTCAGTCCACCTCTCTGTGTCTCCATAGATCAACACCAAACTAGATAATGTAGCCTAGTCCAACCTCAGTCCACCTCTCTGTGTCTCCATAGATCAACACCAAACTAGATAATGTAGCCTAGTCCAACCTCAGTCCACCTCTCTGTGTCTCCATAGATCAACACCAAACTAGATAATGTAGCCTAGTCCAACCTCAGTCCACCTCTCTGTGTCTCCATAGATCAACACCAAACTAGATAATGTAGCCTAGTTCAACCTCAGTCCACCTCTCTGTGTCTCCATAGATCAACACCAAACTAGATGATGTAGCCTAGTTCAACCTCAGTCCACCTCTCTGTGTCTCCATAGATCAACACCAAACTAGATAATGTAGCCTAGTTCAACCTCAGTCCACCTCTCTGTATCTCCATAGATCAACACCAAACTAGATAATGTAGCCTAGTCCAACCTCAGTCCACCTCTCTGTGTCTCCATAGATCAACACCAAACTAGATAATGTAGCCTAGTCCAACCTCAGTCCACCTCTCTTTATCTCCATAGATCAACACCAAACTAGATAATGTAGCCTAGTCCAACCTCAGTCCACCTCTCTGTGTCTCCATAGATCAACACCAAACTAGATAATGTAGCCTAGTCCAACAGTCCACCTCTCTGTGTCTCCATAGATCAACACCAAACTAGATAATGTAGCCTAGTCCAACCTCAGTCCACCTCTCTGTGTCTCCATAGATCAACACCAAACTAGATAATGTAGCCTAGTCCAACCTCAGTCCACCTCTCTGTGTCTCCATAGATCAACACCAAACTAGATAATGTAGCCTAGTCCAACAGTCCACCTCTCTGTGTCTCCATAGATCAACACCAAACTAGATAATGTAGCCTAGTCCAACAGTCCACCTCTCTGTGTCTCCATAGATCAACACCAAACTAGATAATGTAGCCTAGTCCAACAGTCCACCTCTCTGTGTCTCCATAGATCAACACCAAACTAGATAATGTAGCCTAGTTCAACCTCAGTCCACCTCTCTGTGTCTCCATAGATCAACACCAAACTAGGTAATGTAGCCTAGTTCAACCTCAGTCCACCTCTCTGTGTCTCCATAGATCAACACCAAACTAGATAATGTAGCCTAGTTCAACCTCAGTCCACCTCTCTGTGTCTCCATAGATCAACACCAAACTAGATAATGTAGCCTAGTTCAACCTCAGTCCACCTCTCTGTGTCTCCATAGATCAACACCAAACTAGATAATGTAGCCTAGTCCAACCTCAGTCCACCTCTCTGTGTCTCCATAGATCAACACCAAACTAGATAATGTAGCCTAGTTCAACCTCAGTCCACCTCTCTGTGTCTCCATAGATCAACACCAAACTAGATAATGTAGCCTAGTCCAACAGTCCACCTCTCTGTGTCTCCATAGATCAACACCAAACTAGATAATGTAGCCTAGTCCAACCTCAGTCCATCTCTCTGTGTCTCCATAGATCAACACCAAACTAGATAATGTAGCCTAGTCCAACCTCAGTCCACCTCTCTGTGTCTCCATAGAGCAACACCAAACTAGATAATGTAGCCTAGTCCAACCTCAGTCCACCTCTCTGTGTCTCCATAGATCAACACCAAACCAGATAACGTAGCCTAGTCCAACCTCAGTCCACCTCTCTGTGTCTCCATAGATCAACACCAAACTAGATAATGTAGCCTAGTCCAACCTCAGTCCACCTCTCTGTGTCTCCATAGATCAACACCAAACTAGATAATGTAGCCTAGTCCAACCTCAGTCCACCTCTCTGTGTCTCCATAGATCAACACCAAACTAGATCCAATTTCAAACTATAGGATTCAAACAAAAAACTAAACCGATCATTTGTATCACTGGACAAGAGGGCTCCACCAATGGCACGCGAGGCCTTTGGGCAGGAGGCGGAGCCTTAGTGGATTGAATCTAGAGGTCATGACAGCTGGATAGGGGTGTCAGACAGATCATCAGATGTGAGAAAGAGCCAAGATGGCGTCGTTGTGAGAGGTAGTGTTTTCTCGCTTGTCAAAGCGACATTGAGGGTTAGGTGGTTAACAGTCTAATATTGGCCATCAATGTTGAAATAAACTAACTAGAACTTGTTTTAGCGACATAGGACAAGTTTAGAGTTTGTTTTTGTCAAGTTTAATGAAAAAACAGGACAGGAAGACAACAGTAGACGGAATATCCAAGTCTCACAGAAGACGACAGGCATGCTAGCTAGCTACAACGAGAGCCAGAGCAGCAACAAGATGCCGCGAGCTCCATCAAGAGAAAGAACAAACCTGACCAGGATGAAATGCTTGTAACCTATTTACCTCAGACCCCAATTAAAAATCCACCGGGGAAAAAAGTGAGAGAGAACATTTCTATGTTTGAACTTTTCTCTGCAATCCAGTCCCTGTCTACTAAACAAGACGCCGTGCTCTCCAACGTGTCCATTATAGAGCGGGCTACCAAAGAAACATCAAAGAATATCGATAATTTGTCAGAAACTGTCAATCAGCTTCACAAAATTGTGAGCGAGAACAAGGAAAAGATTACGTTCCTAGAGAATGAGTTGAAGAAACAAACATAATGAGCTGTGTGAGAATGTAGCTGAAGAATCATAAACATAATGAGCTGTGTGAGAATGAGTTGAAGAAACAAACATAATGAGCTGTGTGAGAATGAGTTGAAGAATCCCAACATAATGAGCTGTGTGAGAATGAGTTGAAGAATCATAAACATAATGAGCTGTGTGAGAATGAGTTGAAGAATCACAACATAATGAGCTGTGTGAGAATGAGTTGAAGAATCATAAACATAATGAGCTGTGTGAGAATGTAGCTGAAGAAACAAACATAATGAGCTGTGTGAGAATGTAGCTGAAGAAACAAACATAATGAGCTGTGTGAGAATGTAGCTGAAGAAACAAACATAATGAGCTGTGTGAGAATTAGCTGAAGAAACAAACATAATGAGCTGTGTGAGAATGTAGCTGAAGAAACAAACATAATGAGCTGTGTGAGAATGTAGCTGAAGAAACAAACATAATGAGCTGTGTGAGAATGAGTTGAAGAAACAAACATAATGAGCTGTGTGAGAATGAGCTGAAGAATCATAAACATAATGAGCTGTGTGAGAATGTAGCTGAAGAATCACAAACATAATGAGCTGTGTGAGAATGAGCTGAAGAATCACAACATAATGAGCTGTGTGAGAATGAGTTGAAGAATCATAAACATAATGAGCTGTGTGAGAATGAGTTGAAGAAACAAACATAATGAGCTGTGTGAGAATGAGCTGAAGAAACAAACATAATGAGCTGTGTGAGAATTAGCTGAAGAAACAAACATAATGAGCTGTGTGAGAATGTAGCTGAAGAAACAAACATAATGAGCTGTGTGAGAATGAGTTGAAGAAACAAACATAATGAGCTGTGTGAGAATGAGCTGAAGAATCATAAACATAATGAGCTGTGTGAGAATGTAGCTGAAGAATCACAAACATAATGAGCTGTGTGAGAATGAGCTGAAGAATCACAACATAATGAGCTGTGTGAGAATGAGTTGAAGAATCATAAACATAATGAGCTGTGTGAGAATGAGTTGAAGAAACAAACATAATGAGCTGTGTGAGAATGAGCTGAAGAAACAAACATAATGAGCTGTGTGAGAATGTAGCTGAAGAAACAAACATAATGAGCTGTGTGAGAATGTAGCTGAAGAAACAAACATAATGAGCTGTGTGAGAATGTAGCTGAAGAAACAAACATAATGAGCTGTGTGAGAATGAGCTGAAGAAACAAACATAATGAGCTGTGTGAGAATGTAGCTGAAGAAACAAACATAATGAGCTGTGTGAGAATGAGTTGAAGAAACAAACATAATGAGCTGTGTGAGAATGTAGCTGAAGAAACAAACATAATGAGCTGTGTGAGAATGAGCTGAAGAAACAAACATAATGAGCTGTGTGAGAATGTAGCTGAAGAAACAAACATAATGAGCTGTGTGAGAATGAGCTGAAGAAACAAACATAATGAGCTGTGTGAGAATGAGCTGAAGAATCCCAACATAATGAGCTGTGTGAGAATGAGCTGAAGAATCCCAACATAATGAGCTGTGTGAGAATGAGTTGAAGAATCACAACATAATGAGCTGTGTGAGAATGAGTTGAAGAATCATAAACATAATGAGCTGTGTGAGAATGAGTTGAAGAAACAAACATAATGAGCTGTGTGAGAATGAGCTGAAGAAACAAACATAATGAGCTGTGTGAGAATGTAGCTGAAGAAACAAACATAATGAGCTGTGTGAGAATGTAGCTGAAGAAACAAACATAATGAGCTGTGTGAGAATGTAGCTGAAGAAACAAACATAATGAGCTGTGTGAGAATGAGCTGAAGAAACAAACATAATGAGCTGTGTGAGAATGTAGCTGAAGAAACAAACATAATGAGCTGTGTGAGAATGAGTTGAAGAAACAAACATAATGAGCTGTGTGAGAATGTAGCTGAAGAAACAAACATAATGAGCTGTGTGAGAATGAGCTGAAGAAACAAACATAATGAGCTGTGTGAGAATGTAGCTGAAGAAACAAACATAATGAGCTGTGTGAGAATGAGTTGAAGAAACAAACATAATGAGCTGTGTGAGAATGTAGCTGAAGAAACAAACATAATGAGCTGTGTGAGAATGAGCTGAAGAAACAAACATAATGAGCTGTGTGAGAATGAGCTGAAGAAACAAACATAATGAGCTGTGTGAGAATGAGTTGAAGAAACAAACATAATGAGCTGTGTGAGAATGAGCTGAAGAAACAAACATAATGAGCTGTGTGAGAATGAGCTGAAGAAACAAACATAATGAGCTGTGTGAGAATGTAGCTGAACTTCAAAGGTACTCTCGCAGGTGGCATCTGAAAATCCAAGGTGTAAAAGAGATAGAGGGAGAGGATATTAGAGAAGCAGTCATTAATATCCTGGGAAAGGTGTCTCCGTGCATCAAAGACAAGCTGAGAGACGTGATCGACTTGGGAAACGAAGATCTGAAGGACCCCCTCGCAATATCATCTTGCGCTTAACTATGCGCCATTGCAGGGACATCATCTGGAGAATGGCCCAGGGGAACACTTACAGGGACATCATCTGGAGGCCCAGGGGAACACTTACAGCAGGGGTGTCAAAGTCAAATGGACGGAGGGCCAAATAAAAAAATCAGCTACAAGACGAGGGCCGGACTGTTCGAATGTTCATTGAAAAATTTTTAAATGACGCATATAGTCTAGTGAACCTAATTGAACCTACTGAAAACCTAACAAATATATTACAATATGATCAGATAAATAAAGCAATATTTTCTTATGGCTCTGTCAGTAATCTTTAATTTTCAACAGACACAAAAGACAAATTTCCTTTATATAAATATCCCCATAACATGAACATTAAATGAAAGAAACCGGTATTCAAGGCACCATCAGTAGACTATATTTTCTATTTTAGCAAAAGTGGGCTAAATTTACTTCAAAGAAAAAACAATAATAGCAATTTTCTATCATCCACTCAACTGAAATATTTTTAAAATATAATTGGATTGAAATACAAAAAAATAAAGTGCAAAAATCTATTAATCAAAAACAACACTTTGTTTAAGGAGAAGTAACATGCAGTGAAAACAAATATTAAATTTTAACTTTTAAACTTGAACTGAGTAAAAACTCTAAATATGTGATTGCACAGTAATGTTCACTTGTTTGAGGTTGAGGGTGATACTTGGTGGTGTCCCATCTTTTCCACAAGTTCATCAATGTTCGGGGTAAGGCTCTGAGCTGAAAAAATCCTCAGAATTGGGTGGTGGTGTTCAGCAGTAAGTCGACTTCTGTGTGATGTTTTGTTCAGGTTCATCAAAGAAAACAGTTGTTCACACAGGTATGTGCTGCCAAACATAGACAACGTTTGAGCAGCCTGGATGCGCAGCTGGGGCATTGTGCCGGGGAGGAAACGGGCGAACTCCGCAGCACCCACTGCCGCATATTTTGCTCTCAGTGCATCATTGCATTGGAGGTCAATCAACTCCATTTGGAGGTTTGGTGGTGAGCTTTCCACGTCAACAGCAAATGGGTTACCGAGCAGTTCCAACCTGCTTTTTTGTGCTTCAAAGTCAGCAAATCGGCGTCGAAAGTCAGCGGCAAGCATACCTATTTTATCAGCCAACTGTGTGCTCGGGAACGCACTGGTAGAGAGCTTCTCTTTCATGGTCTGGCAGCTGGGAAAGTGGCTCAAATTTTCTTTCCGCATCTGCGTCTCCCACAGAGTCAGTTTGGTTTTAAATGCCTTCACTGTACTGTACATATCAGAGATGACACGATCCCGACCCTGCAGCTGCAAGTTTATTGCATTCAGATGACTCGTAATGTCACACAGAAAAGCCATTTCACACAGAAACATTTCGTCTCGGAGTTGTGTTGTGTCTTTCCCTTTGCTGTCCAAGAACAGACAAATCTCCTCACGAAGCTCGAAACATCTTTGAAGCACCTTTCCCTGGCTTAGCCATCGCACCTCTGTGTGATAAGGCAAATCACCATGCTCCGTTTCTAACTCCGTCAGAAATGCCTTGAACTGGCGGTGATTCAAACCTTTGGCTCTGATAAAGTTAACTGTGCGCGTGATGATGCTCATTACATGCTCCATTTTCAAGGCTTTACCGCACAACGCTTCCTGGTGTATGATACAATGATAAGCTGTCAGCTCACCTGTCGCGTTTTCCTCTTGCATCTTTTCCCGTATCTTCGCCACCAGTCCGCTCCTGTGTCCACACATCGCAGGTGCTCTGTCGGTTGTCAAACCCACGAGTTTTTCCCAAGGCAGCTCCATCTCATTTACACATCTTGACACCTCTTCATACAAATCATGCCCCGTAGTTGTGCCATGCATAGGACGTAAAGCCAAAAACTCCTCTGTCACGCTTAGGTTGGAGTCCACTCCGCGGATGAAAATTGACAACTGGGCAATGTCAGAAATGTCGGTGCTCTCATCCACAGCCAAGGAATATGCAATAAAATCTTTTCCCTTTTTCACAAGCTGCTCTTTTAGATTGATGGACAACTGGTCTACTCTCTCGGCAATGGTGTTTCTGCTCAGACTCACATTTAAAAAGAGTTGCCTTTTTTCTGGGCAAACTTCGTCACAAACTTTAATCATGCAGTTTTTGATGAAATCCCCCTCCGTAAATGGCCGGGCTGATTTAGCGATCTCTTCTGCCAAAATAAAACTGGCCTTGACAGCAGCCTGGCCTTGTGATTTGGCTTTTTTGAACAGAGCCTGTCGAGATTTGAGGCCTCGTTTTAATTCCTCTGCCTTTTGTAGCCTTTGTTCCATGTCCATATTCTTGTTTTTGTCCGCGTGTTTCGTTTCATAATGTCGTCTCAGATTATACTCTTTCAGTACCGCCACACTTTCTCCACACAGAAGACACACAGGTTTTCCAGCTACCTTCGTGAACATATACTCCGACTCCCACCTTGTTTGAAACCCCCGGTTCTCAGTATCCACCTTCCGTTTTGCCATTTTTGATGGGTATCTGAAAGTTAATTTTACTGTGATGCTGACGACTGCTGTGCCAATAAATATTGAAATGAAGCAGCCTACTGCTCGGTGCGTCACCTTTGCATTGTGGGAAATGTAGTATTGGTGCGTGTAAAAGATCTGCGGGCTGCCGGCTTGCTGCGGGCCGGTTCTAATAATAAATCAAGATCATCCCAGGGGCCGTAAAAAACCTTCTTGCGGGCCGGATGTGGCCCGCGGGCCTTGACTCTGACATATGTGACTTACAGGGACATCATCTGGAGGCCCAGAGGAACACTTACAGGGACATCATCTGGAGGCCCAGGGGAACACTTACAGGGACATCATCTGGAGAATGGCCAAGGAGAACACTTACAGGGACATCATCTGGAGAATGGCCAAGGAGAACACTTACAGGGACTTCATCTGGAGAATGGCCAAGGGGAACACTTACAGGGACATCATCTGGAGAATGGCCAAGGAGAACACTTACAGGGACATCATCTGGAGGCCCAGGGGAACACTTACAGGGACATCATCTGGAGGCCAAGGGGAACACTTACAGGGACATCATCTGGAGGCCAAGGGGAACACTTACAGGGACATCATCTGGAGAATGGCCAAGGAGAACACTTACAGGGACTTCATCTGGAGAATGGCCAAGGAGAACACTTACAGGGACTTCATCTGGAGAATGGCCCAGGGGAACACTTACAGGGACTTAATCTGGAGAATGGCCAAGGGGAACACTTACAGGGACATCATCTGGAGAATGGCCCAGGGGAACACTTACAGGGACTTCATCTGGAGAATGGCCAAGGAGAACACTTACAGGGACATCATCTGGAGGCCCAGGGGAACACTTACAGGGACTTCATCTGGAGAATGGCCCAGGGGAACACTTACAGGGACTTCATCTGGAGAATGGCCCAGGGGAACACTTACAGGGACTTCATCTGGAGGCCAAGGAGAACACTTACAGGGACATCATCTGGAGGCCCAGGGGAACACTTACAGGGACATCATCTGGAGGCCCAGGGGAACACTTACAGGGACATCATCTGGAGGCCAAGGGGAACACTTACAGGGACATCATCTGGAGGCCCAGGGGAACACTTACAGGGACATCATCTGGAGAATGGCCCAGGGGAACACTTACAGGGACATCATCTGGAGAATGGCCCAGGGGAACACTTACAGGGACTTAATCTGGAGAATGGCCAAGGGGAACACTTACAGGGACTTCATCTGGAGAATGGCCCAGGGGAACACTTACAGGGACTTCATCTGGAGAATGGCCAAGGGGAACACTTACAGGGACATCATCTGGAGAATGGCCAAGGAGAACACTTACAGGGACATCATCTGGAGGCCCAGGGGAACACTTACAGGGACATCATCTGGAGAATGGCCAAGGAGAACACTTACAGGGACATCATCTGGAGAATGGCCCAGGGGAACACTTACAGGGGCATCATCTGGAGAATGGCCAAGGAGAACACTTACAGGGACATCATCTGGAGGCCCAGGGGAACACTTACAGGGACATCATCTGGAGGCCCAGGGGAACACTTACAGGGACTTCATCTGGAGAATGGCCAAGGAGAACACTTACAGGGACTTCATCTGGAGAATGGCCAAGGAGAACACTTACAGGGACTTCATCTGGAGAATGGCCAAGGAGAACACTTACAGGGACATCATCTGGAGAATGGCCCAGGGGAACAAGTTTCTGGACGAGAAGAAGCTCCGCATCAAAGAGGTTCTGATAGCGCAGGATCAGACTGCCAGGGAGAAACTGTGGCCGCTTATACAGAAGGCACAACGAGAGGGAAAGAAGGCTGGGTTCAAGGGCCCACGCGCGTTTATCCAAGGAAGAATGATTACTGGGTAACTCTGTTGACATGAACCATACTGGAACTGTGAGTACTGCCAAGACTACATTTAATGTACTGCCATGAGTTAATGCACCGTGCGAACTACAATTTATGAACACTTGCCAACTAACAAAGGGGGAAAAAGAGATGTGTTATTCTGTTAACCACCGCTACCTCAGCTGAGGGTAGTTTTCCGTCAGAGTAATCCTCTGCTTCAATGTTTGTTTTATTGTTCACGTTACTACTTTGTTTTCAACTCACTCAATATCGTTAGTCTGAATGCTCGGGGTTTGAGAGATCTTACTAAAAGGAAAGCCTTATTTTTTATCTAGTAAAAGCAGTAACGCAGATTTTGTCCTTCTTCAGGAAACTCATTCGTGTGAAAGTGATTTGAGATGTTGTAAATCACAATGGGGAGACACATGGCCTATTTCAGTCATGGATCAAATCATTCTGCTGGTGTTTTGACACTTATTCACAAGTTTAAAGGTGACGTTCTAGAATCCACATATTCACAAGTTTAAAGGTGACGTTCTAGAATCCACATCTTCACAGTTTAAAGGTGACGTTCTAGAATCCACATATTCAAAAGTTTAAAGGTGACGTTCTAGAATCCACATCTTCACAGTTTAAAGGTGACGTTCTAGAATCCACATCTTCACAGTTTAAAGGTGACGTTCTAGAATCCACATATTCAAAAGTTTAAAGGTGATGTTCTAGAATCCACATCTTCACGGTTTAAAGGTGACGTTCTAGAATCCACATATTCACAAGTTTAAAGGTGACGTTCTAGAATCCACATATTCACAGTTTAAAGGTGACGTTCTAGAATCCACATCTTCACAGTTTAAAGGTGACGTTCTAGAATCCACATCTTCACAGTTTAAAGGTGACATTCTAGAATCCACATCTTCACAGTTTAAAGGTGACGTTCTAGAATCCACATCTTCACAGTTTAAAGGTGACGTTCTAGAATCCACATATTCACAAGTTTAAAGGTGACATTCTAGAATCCACAACTTCACAGGACGGGAGATGGGTCATAGTAACTGTTAAACTTGACAATGCTATTTTCATCATCTGTAATGTGTATGGACATAACTCACATGCTCCTAATAAGACCATTTTTACCCAATTTACCAGAAAAGTACAGGATTTAAACAACATATACTCGCTTTTCTAATAATTTCCGGGGATTTTAATGAAACACCTGATGCATCTGCTGATCGTTTTCCTCCTAGAACGAGTCAAAGCCCTCAAAAATAGTAACATTAACATTACCACGCCTGGCATTATTTCAATCCGGATGCTAAGGGTTATACCCACAAAACAGATTCCTAATTCACCCGTTTTGTTAGAATTTGTTATAGCTGTAGATCATCAGTTGGCCCCTTTTCTGATCATCACTTGATTTCCCTGAATTTACAAGCTACTAAAAAAATCTAAAAGGTACTCGAGGATATTGGAAATTAAACAACACACTTCTTAAAGATCCTATTGTCATTGGAAACATCAAATCGTTAGCCAAAGATATTTTTTACAAGAAAAGACATGTGTCATGGAAGTAGATGGGAATTTTTCAAATGTAAAGTCAGAGTCATTAAATGTGCCAAAGAGCTGATTGCACTTAAAAAGAACCTTAGAGAAAAATAGTGGATGAGCAAGCTTGATAGTTTTCTAAAGAAAGATCATCTATCTCAAGAAGAAGAGTCTGTATTTAAATCTTTACAACTAGAATTATAACTGCTTTACACAGATCAAAGAGGGCCTTTGTCAGGTCAAGAGCCAAATGGAGTGAAGAGGGGAAAGAAACACTGGTTACTTGAAAAGAGAAACTACAGAAGAAAATCTATAACTGCACTCAAAATGAATGATGTGTTATGCAAAGATCCCATTACAATGTCAACATTTGTCAATTCCTTTTATGAAAACCTTCACAACTCACAATTTCAGGAAGATGGTTATGTCCCTGTAATTGAGGATGATTTCCACTCAGTTTGCGATTCACCTGTGTCAATTGAAGAAATTAGAGAGGCTCTGAATTCAATGAAAAAGGGGGAATCACCTGGCCCTGATGGCCTGACAGTTGAATTCTATAGACAGTTTTGGGAGTTACTAGAAGACCCGATTTTTTAAATGTGTTTCAAGATTGCATTGAAAATGGGGAAATGGTCTCCACTATGAAACAGGGCCTTATTTCACTGATCCCGAAGCCCGATAAAGACCCTTCTCTCATTGATAATTGGAGACCAATTACGTTATTAAATATTGATTGCTCTGGTTTATGCCAAAAGATTAAACCGTCTGGCTTCGGTGAAAATGTTATCAAAGTCATTTGCATGTTTTACAAAGATATAAATAGTTCTGTGTTACTGAATCTTTTGGATGTACTAAGGTTTAGTATCAACAGAAGTGTACGACAGGGATGCCCGATTTCGCCATTTTGGTTCATTTTGGTTGTGGAACTTCTATCTCTAGATATTCTGAATAATGCAAATCTGTATGGCTTAACCATTTTTAACAGAGAAATCAACATGCTCCAACTGGCTGATGATACTACTCTTTTCTTAAGAGACAAACACCAGGTTGTCCTTAATGCTATTACTGCATTCTCTATTGCATTAGGATTCAAACTGAATGTTTCTAAATGTGAAATCTTATGTTCATATGACTCTGATGATAAAGAATTAGAAAATATTCCTGTAAAGGACTGTGTTAAATATTTAGGAATACATCTGTCAGACAACATAGGAATTTCTCTCCTAAAATTAAGAAAACAAAAAATATATTTTATAATTGGCTCCAAAGGGCTCTTTCTATACTTGGGAGAGTGATTCTGTCCAAGGCAGAGGGACTTTGTGTACCCCTCATTATATTTATTTGTAAATCCCTCTACTTGTAAAGAGATCAACAAGACCTTTCTTGACTTCATCTGGAAAAATAAGTCTCACAAACTAAAAGAGTCAGTCCTCCCTAATAAAAGAGCTGAAGGAGGTCTGGAAGTGTTGGATTTTGTTGACACTTTCAAGATCAACTGGTTGAAAATGTGTTTGAACGATACTCATTCAATACGGTATTTCATTACAAATAATGTGTTTAATAAGTTGGGAGGTCTTCAATTTTTACTGAAATTTAAATATATTTCTGGAAGATTACCCGCTAAATTGTCTGGGTTTCACCAACAAGCTTTAATGGCCTGGAAAATATGTTTCCTGGACAGTTTTTCCCCACATAAAGCTCTTTTGTGGAATAATTCAGACATAACTATAAGGAATAAGTCATTGTTCTACCCCAGCTGACATGAGAGGAATATTGACTTTGTTCTTGATGTTTTTGACAACAGGGGTAATATTCTCACATATGAACAGTTTATAACATTGAAAGAGTTTCCAATACCTTTCAGAGAGTTTATTTCTGTGATCAAAGCCGTTCCCAGTGGTCTAACTACACGAATGAAAACTCATCTTATCTTTGGTGATGATCACAAAGCTTATCCAGAACTCAGATTGGAAGGCGTGGGCTTACTTGAGAAATCTTGTTGTAATAAATATATAAGACAAATTCACCATTCACAGAACCAACTTACGCCTAGAGGAAAATGTTTATGACACATGCTTATTCCTGACATTGTCTGGAAAAAAAGCTTGGTTAAAACCTCTCTGGGATTTGTGGGACGATAGCGTCCCACCTCGCGAACAGCCAGTGAAATTGCATGGCGCCAAATTCAAAACAACAGAAATGTCATAATTTAAATTCCTCAAACATACAAGTATTATACACCATTTTAAAGATAAACTTCTTGTTAATCCAGCCACAGTGTCTGATTTCAAAAAGGCTTTACGGCGAAAGCACACCTTGCGATTATGTTTGGTCAGCGCCACAGAAAACCATACAGCCATTTTCCAAAGAAGGAGAGGTGTCACAAAAGACAGAAATAGAGTTAAAATTAATCACTAACCTTTGATGATCTTCACCGGATGGCACTCCCAGGACTCCATGTTAGACAATAAATGTGTGTTTTGTTCGATAAAGTTCCTCTTTATGTCCAAAAACCTCATTTGAAATTGGTGTGTTATGTTCAGAAATGCATTGTCTCAAACAAACATCCAGTGAAAGTGCAGAAAGCCACATCAAATTACAGAAATACTCATAATAAACATTGATGAAAGATGCAAGTGTTAAACATACGATTAAAGATAAACTTCTCCTTAATGAAACCATACAGCCATTTTCCAACCAAGGAGAGGTGTCACAAAAGTCAGAAATAGCGTTAAAATTAATCACTTACCTTTGATGATCTTCATCTGATGGCACTCCCAGGTCTCCATGTTCGACAATAAATGTTCGATAAAGTTAATCTTTATATCCAAATACCTCCTTTTTGTTTGCGCGTTTAGTTCACTAATCCAAATGCACAAGGCGCGGGCACTAAGTCCAGACGAAAAGTCCAAAAAGTTCCTTTACAGTTCGTAGAAACATGTCAAATGATGTATATAATCAATCTTTACGATGTTTTTATCATAAATCTTCAATAATATTCCAAATGGACAATTCCTTTCTCATTAGAAAGGAAAAGGAACGGAGCTCGCGCTCATGGCCGCACGCGAGACGTAGCTAAAGGCTTTCAGCCAGACCACTGTTTGAAACAGCTCTTATTCACTCCCCTTTCACAGTAGAAGCCGGAAACAAGGTTCTAAATACTGTTGACATCTAGTGGAAGCCTTAGGAAGTGCAATATGACCCCAAAGGCACTGTATATTTGATAGGCAATCACTTAAAAAAACTACAAACCTCAGATTTCCCACTTCCTGGTTGGATTTTTCTCAGGTTTTTGCCTGCCATATGAGTTATGTTATACTCACAGACATTATTTTAACAGTTTTGGAAACTTTAGAGTGTTTTCTATGCATATTTTAGCTTCTGGGCCTGAGCAGCAGGCAGTTTACTCTGGGCACCTTATTCATCCAAGCTACTCAATACTGCCCCCTGTTCCCAAATAAGTTTTAAGGCCTTACAAAATATTGTATACCAGACAAATTTAAGGAAGTGCATTTCAAAATTCTACATAAGATACATCCATGTAATTCTACGTTGTCCGAATGTGTGGCTATTGATGATGTCTGCGTCTTCTGTAAAAAAAGAAGGTGAGAATCTGACTTGTTCTTTGAATGTTTGCAGAATACTTATTTACCATTATGAACACTACCCATGTTTTACATGGAGGATATAATATGTTACCATTATGAACACTACCCATGTTTTACATGGAGGATATAATATGTTACCATTATGAACACTACCCATGTTTTACATGAAGGATATAATATGTTACCATTATGAACACTACCCATGTTTTTGACATGAAGGATATAATATGTTACTATTGCAATGATAACAAGACCATTGCATTTTTTTTAAATTCTTGTTTCCAAATACTTTATACACGAGCAAAAATTCCAGAATTCTATAACAAAATGACACATATTTTTGATTGAATATAATTATCTGGTTAATACATTATCCCCAGTTAATAACAACAAGAACAACATCTTCCTGAATCATTATAATAAGATGTTTTCAGCGTTAATACTACAATTATAATTATTTTAATTATTATATTGATATTTTTGGTATGTTTTAGTATTTTCTTGTTAATTCCTGTGTTTTGTTTTGTATTATGAATAAAATAATAATAATAAATAAATATTACAGAAACCAGAAGATTTGTGAACTACAAAAAAATAAAATAATATTAAAATAAACAGATCATCAGATGTGTTGTGGGAAGGGGGGATAGACACACACACACACGCACGCACGCACACGCACACACACACACACACACACACACAAACAACATGCACAAACAACACACACGCACACAAATAACACACACACACACACATACACACAACCAACACACACCCAGACGCGAACAACACAGACAACACACAGACACGAACAACACACACACGAACAACACACGGACAACAAGCAAACAACACACACACAAACAACAAGCAAACAACACACACACAAACAACACACACACGAACAACAAGCAAACAACACACACACAAACAACACACAAACAACACACACACGAACAACACACAAACAGCACACACACGAACAACACACACAGGGAAATCATGTGATATGAATATGATACAGTACAAGGAAGCCTTTTGGAGCACAGAGCAGTACCAGAATATTGGCCAGATCTCCTTTCTATTCCTTTGAGGGTTTCTTCCATATCACTGGTCTCTTTCATGTTTCTTAAATCATGCTGGCTTGAACACAGCATTTCTGTTGCTACTTTTTATTTATGTTATTATAAATGGCCCATTAATGAATTAATGGCTCACTCTATGCTATGTGTGTGTGTGCATGTGTGTAGTAGTATTTTTCATTATTACTAGAAATAAAGGATTTCAGCATTTAATTACTCTCAATGAAATGACATAGTAAAATATATATATACAGAACCAGTCACAAGGTTGGACACCTCCTCATTCCAGGGTTTTTATTTTTATTTTTACTATGTATCTACATTGTAGAATATTGGTGAAGACATCAGAACTATGAAATAACACATTTGTAATCATGTAGTAACCAAAAAAAGTGTTAAACAAATCAAAATATATTTTATATTTGAGATTCTTCAAAGTAGCCACCCTTTGCCTTGATGACAGCTTTGCACACTCCGGGAGATTTATTTTGATTTTTTATTCTACAATGTTGAAAATAGTAAAAATAAAGTAAAACCCTGGAATTAGTAGATGTGTCCATATATTATTTTGTAGTTCTTATTACCTGGAATTTCAGGGTCAAATGAATAAGGGTGCTCTCGAGCAGCTAGATGTTCTTCACCACTCGGACATCAGATTTGCCACCAATGCTCCTCAATTAAAGGACACATCACTGCACTATATATATATATATTTTAAATTGAACCTTTATTTAACTAGGCAAGAACAAATTATTATTTACAATGATGGCCTACACCGGCCAAACCCGGACAACGCTGGGCCAATTGTCTGCCACTCTATGGGCCTCCCAATCCCGGCTGTTTGTGAGGCCTACAGTGACGTGTCAAGCACTAAAATACAGTGCCTCAGACCGCTGCGCCACCCGGGAGCCCTATAAACTATACTCTTCTCTAAACTGGTCATCTCTGGAGACCCGTTGCAAGACCCACTGGTTGATACTATTTATAAAACACTCTTACTGTAGGCCTCACTCCCCCCTACTGTAGGCCTCACTCCCCCCTACTGTAGGCCTCACTCCCCCCTACTGTAGGCCTCACTCCCCCCTACTGTAGGCCTCACTCCCCCCTACTGTAGGCCTCACTCCCCCCTACTGTAGGCCTCACTCCCCCCTACTGTAGGCCTCACTCCCCCCTACTGTAGGCCTCACTCCCCCCTACTGTAGGCCTCACTCCCCCCTACTGTAGGCCTCACTCCCCCCTACTGTAGGCCTCACTCCCCCCTACTGTAGGCCTCACTACCCCCTACTGTAGGCCTCACTCCCCCCTACTGTAGGCCTCACTACCCCCTACTGTAGGCCTCACTACCCCCTACTGTAGGCCTCACTACCCCCTACTGTAGGCCTCACTCCCCCCTACTGTAGGCCTCACTCCCCCTACTGTAGGCCTCACTACCCCCTACTGTAGGCCTCACTACCCCCTACTGTAGGCCTCACTCCCCCTACTGTAGGCCTCACTCCCCTTACTGTAGGCCTCACTCCCCTTACTGTAGGCCTCACTACCCCCTACTGTAGGCCTCACTACCCCCTACTGTAGGCCTCACTCCCCCCTACTGTAGGCCTCACTCCCCCTACTGTAGGCCTCACTCCCCTTACTGTAGGCCTCACTACCCCCTACTGTAGGCCTCACTCCCCCCTACTGTAGGCCTCACTCCCCCTACTGTAGGCCTCACTCCCCTTACTGTAGGCCTCACTCCCCCCTACTGTAGGCCTCACTCCCCCTACTGTAGGCCTCACTCCCCCTCACTCCCCCTACTGTAGGCCTCACTCCCCCCTACTGTAGGCCTCACTCCCCTCTACTGTAGGCCTCACTCCCCCCTACTGTAGGCCTCACTCCCCCCTACTGTAGGCCTCACTCCCCTCTACTGTAGGCCTCACTCCCCCCTACTGTAGGCCTCACTCCCCCTACTGTAGGCTTCACTCCCCTTACTGTAGGCCTCACTCCCCCCTACTGTAGGCATCACTCCCACTACTGTAGGCCTCACTCCCCCCTACTGTAGGCCTCACTCCCCCCTACTGTAGGCCTCTCTCCCCCTACTGTAGGCCTCTCTCCCCCTACTGTAGGCCTCACTCCCCCTACTGTAGGCCTCACTCCCCCCTACTGTAGGCCTCACTCCCCCTACTGTAGACCTCACTCCCCCCTACTGTAGGCCTCACTCCCCCTACTGTAGGCCTCACTCCCCTCTACTGTAGGCCTCACTCCCTCTACTGTAGGCCTCACTCCCTCTACTGTAGGCCTCACTCCCCCTACTGTAGGCCTCACTCCCTCTACTGTAGGCCTCACTCCCCCTACTGTAGGCCTCACTCCCCCTACTGTAGGCCTCACTCCCTCTACTGTAGGCCTCACTCCCTCTACTGTAGGCCTCACTCCCTCTACTGCAGCCCTCATCCTCCACATACAACATCCGTTCTGCCAGTCACATTCTGTTAAAGGTCCTCAAAGCACACACATCTCTGGGTCGCTCCTCTAGTGACTGGAACGAGCTGCAAAAACACTCAAACTGATCAGTTTTATCTCCATCTCTTCATTCAAAGACTCAGTCATGGACACTCTTACTGACAGTTGTGGCTGCTTTGTGTAATATACTGTATTGTTGTCTCTACCTTCTCTACCTTCTTGCCCTTTGTGCTGTTGTCTGAATAGTTGCCCAATAATGTTTGTACCATGTTTTGTGCTGCTACCATGTTGTTGTCATGTTGTGTTGCTACCATGCTGTGTTATGTGTTGCTACCATGCTGTGTTATGTGTTGCTACCATGCTGTGTTATGTGTTGCTACCATGCTGTGTTATGTGTTGCTACCATGCTGTGTTATGTGTTGCTACCATGCTGTGTTATGTGTTGCTACCATGCTGTGTTATGTGTTGCTACCATGCTGTTATGTGTTGCTACCATGCTGTGTTATGTGTTGCTACCATGCTGTGTTATGTGTTGCTGCCATGCTGTGTTATGTGTTGCTGCCATGCTATGCTGTTGTCTTAGGTCTCTCTTTATGTAGGATTGTGGTGTCTCTCTGATCATGATGTGTGATTTGTCCTATATTTTGTTTCCTCTTTTGGTAGGCCGTCATTGTAAATAATACTTTTTTCTTTACTGATTGGCCTAGTTAAATAAAGTGTAAATTAATAAAATTTAAAATTTAAAAAATGAAGGATCCGTTAACAGAATTACCTATATTTATCTTGAAAAAGGTTGCTAATGATTCAAATTATAGGCTTTGTTTACATGATTACTTTCATCTGAATCAGTTATGATTTCGGAGGAAAGGCTATTAAAGCCAGAAATGAGGACAATAGACCAACTATCGGACTACCTTTATGGCTGAACCGAACTGGGGGGGGGGGGGGGGAGAAAGAGAGAGAGAGAGAGAGAGAGAGAGGGAGAGAAAGAGAGGAGGAGGAGGAGGGGATAGCCTAAGAGGAAGGAAACGGCGAGGGCTTCATCAACAGACAGGGGAGTCTCTTGTCAGGCTGATAGAAGGCTGGCTATATCAAATGAAAGCCTGACACGGGATACGCCACGGAAATCTCTCTGGCTGAGATAACCTCGTCGACGTTTACAGAAAATCATTCCAGCGGCTGGAGATCCAGATGTTTACGTAAAACAAGCTGTCAATCGTATTCGTGGAACTGGAACTTTCATCGCATTTTGATTCTCTCTGTGCTGCTTGGGGGGGTGGCTACAACGGTGCCACATTTAACTCGTTTGCGTCACGCTTTGGAGTTTCCTCCCTGGTTAGACATTTGGCGTTTGCTGAGGTTTTGAGACCAAAACCGAAATTCCAGACCATTTTTGGCTGGTGGGCTAAAACTGCGTTCTCCGATGGGTTACATTTGTACATTTGTTTGATCCTGGGGTGTGCGCTGCGCGATGGCCGCGTCGGGCGGACGGAAGAGCGAGAAGTTGGACGAGGCACAGGCGTTGGCCCGGAGCTGCGCGGGGAGACCGGACTTTCTCCCGTGCGACGGACTGTCCATCTGCGCAACACACAGCCACGGGAAGTGCTTCAAGCTCCACTGGTGCTGCCACTTGGGATGGTGTCACTGTGAGTAGCCTTGCTTAAAGACCGTCGATGTCTCACCATTCTCTGGGTTCTCCATGTGCTTAGCTGTGCTCTCCGCTCACTCCCTGGTTGGAAGGAGAAATTCAATGAATGTCTATAAATAGCCTGTTATATGCGAATGTTTACAAGAATAGCAGCCTATTGTTTGACTTCAGACAATTCTACTGCCCTACCAAGCAAAAAGGCAGTAACTGCTCATAGCTTGGAACTGAGAAAAATGGCTTTTATTTACGTTGGTTTCATAGTAACTTTATACAGTTACTGCTAACATGACCCCTATTTTATCCTGAACACAATACAACAGAGACAGGATACTTTTCCACATGATTATGCATGTCTTTAATTCTATCAAAAATGACTAACTCATTTTCAACCAAATGAGCAATTACTGCCTTTTTGCTTGGTAGGGCAGAATAGCACTCCTCCGTTTTTGTTGGCTTGTTGTTAACCAGACATACATCCTCTTAGCTGGATGGGACAAGTCAACACAGACATTCTGATGTGATAGACTACATATCTAAATACAGAGCCTAAATTCAGCTGATAAAACCAGTAGCAGGCTAGAATATTGTTCCTAGTTATTCAATGTTGGCTCAGTGGTGCAGACAGACAGACAGACAGACAGACAGACAGACAGACAGACAGACAGACATGGACGCACACACACAGTATGATGAACCTCCACCAGTGTACCATTCATGGACTGTCACCCTCACAGCTGGAAGCTGCTGATAGAGAGAGAATGAATGATGTTAAAGACAGTGAATTCATTCAACCTCTTATTCATCAACAGACCATGTCTGTCTTGCAGCTCAGCCTCAGCAGTTGGCTACTGAGATGACTAAATAGACTACACTGTCTTACAATCTATAGGAATCTCATGACCAAGTCTCCAAGAATTCAGACAGGACTGCCAGACTAGAGTATTGAGGATCATTGTCTGGACCTTGAGGTTATAAACTACAGTTGGCTCTCGTTACACCAACATATGTTTTTGGGCAACAAGCTTGTTTCTCTGCACCACAACAGACATTGATGAAGGTATTATCTGGTTTCTCTGTACTACAACAGACATTGATGAAGGTATTATCTGGTTTCTCTGTACTACAACAGACATTGATGAAGGTATTATCTGGTTTCTCTGCACTACAACAGCTGGTATATGATGAAGGTATTATCTGGTTTCTCTGCACTACAACAGACATTGATGAAGGTATTATCTGGTTTCTCTGCACTACAACAGCTGGGTTATGATGAAGGTATTATCTGGTTTCTCTGCACTACAACAGACATTGATGAAGGTATTATCTGGTTTCTCTGCACTACACCAGACACTGATGAAGGTATTATCTGGTTTCTCTGCACTACAACAGACATTGATGAAGGTATTATCTGGTTTCTCTGTACTACAACAGACATTGATGAAGGTATTATCTGGTTTCTCTGCACTACAACAGACATTGATGAAGGTATTATCTGGTTTCTCTGCACTACACCAGCTGGGTTATGATGAAGGTATTATCTGGTTTCTCTGCACTACAACAGACATTGATGAAGGTATTATCTGGTTTCTCTGCACTACACCAGCTGGGTTATGATGAAGGTATTATCTGGTTTCTCTGCACTACAACAGACATTGATGAAGGTATTATCTGGTTTCTCTGCACTACAACAGCTGGGTTATGATGAAGGTATTATCTGGTTTCTCTGCACTACAACAGCTGGGTTATGATGAAGGTATTATCTGGTTTCTCTGTACTACAACAGACATTGATGAAGGTATTATCTGGTTTCTCTGCACTACAACAGCTGGGTTATGATGAAGGTATTATCTGGTTTCTCTGCACTACAACAGACATTGATGAAGGTATTATCTGGTTTCTCTGCACCACAACAGACATTGATGAAGGTATTATCTGGTTTCTCTGCACTACAACAGACATTGATGAAGGTATTATCTGGTTTCTCTGCACTACAACAGCTGGGTTATGATGAAGGTATTATCTGGTTTCTCTGTACTACAACAGACATTGATGAAGGTATTATCTGGTTTCTCTGTACTACAACATACATTGATGAAGGTATTATCTTGTTTCTTTGCACTACAACAGCTGGGTTATGATGAAGGTATTATCTGGTTTCTCTGTACTACAACAGACATTGATGAAGGTATTATCTGGTTTCTCTGTACTACAACAGACATTGATGAAGGTATTATCTGGTTTCTCTGCACTACAACAGACATTGATGAAGGTATTATCTGGTTTCTCTGCACTACACCAGCTGGGTTATGATGAAGGTATTATCTGGTTTCTCTGCACTACAACAGACATTGATGAAGGTATTATCTGGTTTCTCTGCACTACACCAGCTGGGTTATGATGAAGGTATTATCTGGTTTCTCTGCACTACAACAGACATTGATGAAGGTATTATCTGGTTTCTCTGCACTACAACAGACATTGATGAAGGTATTATCTGGTTTCTCTGCACTACACCAGCTGGGTTATGATGAAGGTATCGTTACATTGTTAATAATGTATTACAACACCACAACACCAAGTAGTGAAACTGAGTGAAGTTACACTCAGCCACCAGTAGAGGGCAGGCTCACTTCCTCACTGTCTGACCAGGTTACACGTGGTGAAAACAGGTGATAGAAGACCAAGCCAATGCTGAGGGATATATAGAGTGTGTGTGTGTGTGTGTTTGTGTGCCCAACATCCCCACTAAACCTAATCATCAGACACACTGCAGTTTATCAAGCGTCTACTGTACCTTCTGCAGCAAAGTGTTTGGAGTAAATATTACACTTTCTAAGGAGTGTCTGGAACTGTATCTGTCTAGACTAGCACCCATTAGAGTAGCATGGAGACTGAGTCCCAGAGAGAGTTTAGTTTTCCTCAGTCAACTAAGGAGGGAGGGAGGGAGGGAGGGAGGGAGGGAGGAGGAAAAGGGAAGGGAGGAAGAGGGAGTGTTTAACCAGGGACCATAAAGCCCTGTGGTTAACCAGGGACCATAAAGCCCTGTGGTTAACCAGGGACCATAAAGCCCTGTGGTTAACCAGGGACCAAGGGTTTGACGTGTGTGTGTGTGTGTGTGTGTGTGTGCCCGTGCGTCTTTGTCCATATGTTTGTACGTTTTGGAGAAGTGAGACCCTAGAAACGCCTGTGAAATGTGTTGTCAGTCAGTTTCCTTTTCTGTATCAGTAACACAGTCATCTGTCCCGACTCTTGACTTCACAGTGCTGTTCAGTAACTGGTAGCTGCGTGTCTGTCAGCCTACATCCTCTGTAATGCTCCTCCATTCTCCGTTTGCTGCATTGTTATTGTGATGGGTAAAGTCAAGCAGTCCTGTGTCTCCGGGCCAGACCCCAAAACAACATTGTTATTGTGATGGGTAAAGTCAAGCAGTCCTGTGTCTCCGGGCCAGACCCCAAAACAACATTGTTATTGTGATGGGTAAAGTCAAGCAGTCCTGTGTCTCCGGGCCGGACCCCAAAACAACATTGTTATTGTGATGGGTAAAGTCAAGCAGTCCTGTGTCTCCGGGCCGGACCCCAAAACAACATTGTTATTGTGATGGGTAAAGTCAAGCAGTCCTGTGTCTCCGGGCCGGACCCCAAAACAACATTGTTATTGTGATGGGTAAAGTCAAGCAGTCCTGTGTCTCCGGGCCAGACCCCAAAACAACATTGTTATTGTGATGGGTAAAGTCAAGTAGTCCTGTGTCTCCGGGCCGGACCCCAAAACAACATTGTTATTGTGATGGGTAAAGTCATGCAGTCCTGTGTCTCCGGGCCAGACCCCAAAACAACATTGTCATTGTGATGGGTAAAGTCAAGCAGTCCTGTGTCTCCGGGCCGGACCCCAAAACAACATTGTCATTGTGATGGGTAAAGTCAAGCAGTCCTGTGTCTCCGGGCCGGACCCCAAAACAACATTGTCATTGTGATGGGTAAAGTCAAGCAGTCCTGTGTCTCCGGGCCGGACCCCAAAACAACATTGTCATTGTGATGGGTAAAGTCAAGCAGTCCTGTGTCTCCGGGCCGGACCCCAAAACAACATTGTCATTGTGATGGGTAAAGTCAAGCAGTCCTGTGTCTCCGGGCCGGACCCCAAAACAACATTGTCATTGTGATGGGTAAAGTCAAGCAGTCCTGTGTCTCCGGGCCGGACCCCAAAACAACATTGTCATTGTGATGGGTAAAGTCAAGCAGTCCTGTGTCTCCGGGCCGGACCCCAAAACAACATTGTTATTGTGATGGGTAAAGTCAAGCAGTCCTGTGTCTCCGGGCCGGACCCCAAAACAACATTGTCATTGTGATGGGTAAAGTCAAGCAGTCCTGTGTCTCCGGGCCGGACCCCAAAACAACATTGTTATTGTGATGGGTAAAGTCAAGCAGTCCTGTGTCTCCGGGCCGGACCCCAAAACAACATTGTTATTGTGATGGGTAAAGTCAAGCAGTCCTGTGTCTCCGGGCCGGACCCCAAAACAACATTGTTATTGTGATGGGTAAAGTCAAGCAGTCCTGTGTCTCCGGGCCGGACCCCAAAACAACATTGTTATTGTGATGGGTAAAGTCAAGCAGTCCTGTGTCTCCGGGTCGGACCCCAAAACAACATTGTTATTGTGATGGGTAAAGTCAAGCAGTCCTGTGTCTCCGGGCCGGACCCCAAAACAACATTGTTATTGTGTCAAGCTGAAGTGACAGAGGATGGCATTTCAAAAAGTATATCATAGTCAGACTGTATTCTATAGCCTGAACACACTAATGTTATACACAGAACACCAACACACAGCTGTCTCTGGGCTGACTGTCTGTGTGCTGACCGTCTCTGGGCTGACCGTCTCTGGGCTGACCGTCTCTGGGCTGACCGTCTGTGGGCTGACCGTCTCTGGGCTGACCGTCTCTGGGCTGACTGTCTCTGGGCTGACTGTCTCTGGGCTGACGGTCTCTGGGCTGACGGTCTCTGGGCTGACGGTCTCTGGGCTGACTGACTCTGGGCTGACTGACTCTGGGCTGACTGACTCTGGGCTGACTGATCACTGAGAGAACAGGCAGAGAGGGGTCACTCTCAGAGGTTATAGTTCAGCTGCCACTTGACCTCTCTGGTCCGTCAAACCTTATCAAACCATCTGGCCCGTTGCCATTTGTGATCCCCCCACACCCAACCTCCCTCTCCTCCCATCCTAGATGATTCAGACCCTGCTGGCAGCATTAACAGAGGTATCCCTCTGGGGGGATGGAGGTATGGCAACAGCTCTCTCTCTCTCCTCCTCCTCCTATGGAAACAAACATTGCTGAGGCTGTTACAGCCATGTTTCCATCACCTCCACTGTGTATATTATATGAAGTGTCTATAGTTCTCCCACCGATGCCGCCGTTGTTATGCATAATATTATATGAAGAGTATGAAGTGTACATTAGACAGGGGTTATAGTTAATATAGGTCATGAATAATAAACAGGAAGTGTACATTAGACAGGGGTTATAGTTAATATAGGTCATGAATAATAAACAGGAAGTGTACATTAGACAGGGGTTATAGTTAATATAGGTCATGAATAATAAACAGGAAGTGTACATTAGACAGGGGTTATAGTTAATATAGGTCATTAATAATAAACAGGAAGTGTACATTAGACAGGGGTTATAGTTAATATAGGTCATGAATAATAAACAGGATGTGTAAATTAGACAGGGGTTATAGTTAATGTAGGTCATGAATAATAAACAGGAAGTGTACATTACAGGGGTTATAGTTAATGTAGGTCATGAATAATAAATAGTGAATAATACACAGGAAGTGTACATTAGACAGGGGTTATAGTTAATATAGGTCATGAATAATAAACAGGATGTGTAAATTAGACAGGGGTTATAGTTAATGTAGGTCATGAATAATAAACAGGAAGTGTACATTACAGGGGTTATAGTTAATGTAGGTCATGAATAATAAATAGTGAATAATACACAGGAAGTGTACATTAGACAGGGGTTATAGTTAATATAGGTCATGAATAATAAACAGGAAGTGTACATTAGACAGGGGTTATAGTTAATGTAGGTCATGAATAATAAACAGGAAGTGTACATTAGACAGGGGTTATAGTTAATGTAGGTCATGAATAAATAATAGTGAATAATACACAGGAAGTGTAAATTAGACAGGGGTTATAGTTAATATAGGTCCTTAATAATAAACAGGAAGTGTACATTAGACAGGGGTTATAGTTAATATAGGTCATGAATAATAAATAGTGAATAATACACAGGAAGTGTACATTAGACAGGGGTTATAGTTAATATAGGTCATGAATAATAAACAGGATGTGTACATTAGACAGGGGTTATAGTTAATATAGGTCATGAATAATAAACAGGATGTGTACATTAGACAGGGGTTATAGTTAATGTAGGTCATGAATAATAAACAGGAAGTGTAAATTAGACAGGGTTATAGTTAATAGAGGTCATGAATAATAAATTATGAATTAACAGTCTGAGAAGTAATGTGATAATAAACAGGAAGAGACATGATGTCCTCTGAGGGAGCAGGAAATGTACTACTTCCTGCTTGCATCTACAGGCTTAAAACCACAGTCTCTGTATGTCGTCATCCCAAATGGCACCCTATTACCTATTTAGTGCACTACCCCATAGGACTCTGGTCAAAAGTGGAGGGGAGTGTATGTCAAATCAAATCAAATCAAATTTATTTATATAGCCCTTCGTACATCAGCTGATATCTCAAAGTGCTGTACAGAAACCCAGCCTAAAACCCCAAACAGCAAGCAATGCAGGTGTAGAAGCACGGTGGCTAGGAAAAACTCCCTAGAAAGGCCAAAACCTAGGAAGAAACCTAGAGAGGAACCAGGCTATGAGGGGTGGCCAGTCCTCTTCTGGCTGTGCCGGGTGGAGATTATAACAGAACATGGCCAAGATGTTCAAATGTTCATAAATGACCAGCATGGTCCAATAATAATAATGTGTGTGGAGTGGGGGTACCTGTCATCCTCTACATGTGGCTGTCATCCTCTACATGTACCTGTCATCCTCTACATGTGGCTGTCATCCTCTACATGTACCTGTCATCCTCTACATGTACCTGTCATCCTCTACATGTACCTGTCATCCTCTACATGTACCTGTCATCCTCTACATGTACCTATCATCCTCTACATGTACCTGTCATCCTCTACATGTACCTGTCATCCTCTACATGTACCTGTCATCCTCTACATGTACCTGTCATCCTCTACATGTACCTGTCATCCTCTACATGTACCTGTCATCCTCTACATGTACCTGTCATCCTCTACATGTACCTGTCATCCTCTACATGTAGCTGTCATCCTCTACTCTACATGTACCTGTCATCTTCTACTCTACATGTAACTGTCATCCTCTATATATATGTATATATATATATATCTGTACTGTAGTCTGGTCCTGGTAGATACTGTGTGTATTTTAGTCCTGGTAGATACTGTAGTCTAGTCCTGGTAGATACTGTGTGTAGTCTAGTTCTGGTAGATACTGTATGTAGTCTAGTTCTGGTAGATACTGTAGTCTAGTCCTGGTAGATACTGTATGTAGTCTAGTCCTGGTAGATACTGTATGTAGTCTAGTCCTGGTAGATACTGTATGTAGTCTAGTCCTGGTAGATACTGTATGTAGTCTAGTCCTGGTAGATACTGTAGTCTAGTCCTGGTAGATACTGTATATAGTCTAGTCCTGGTAGATACTGTGTGTAGTCTAGTCCTGGTAGATACTGTGTGTAGTCTAGTCCTGGTAGATACTGTATGTAGTCTAGTTCTGGTAGATACTGTATGTAGTCTAGTTCTGGTAGATACTGCATGTAGTCTAGTTCTGGTAGATACTGTATGTAGTCTAGTCCTGGTAGATACGGTATGTAGTCTAGTCCTGGTAGATACTGTATGCAGTCTAGTCCTGGTAGATACTGTATGTAGTCTAGTCCTGGTAGATACTGTATGTAGTCTAGTCCTGGTAGATACTGTATGTAGTCTAGTCCTGGTAGATACTGTATGTAGTCTAGTCCTGGTAGATACTGTATATAGTCTAGTTCTGGTAGATACTGTATGTAGTCTAGTCCTGGTAGATACTGTGTGTAGTCTAGTTCTGGTAGATACTGTGTGTAGTCTAGTTCTGGTAGATACTGTATGTAGTCTAGTTCTGGTAGATACTGTATGTAGTCTAGTCCTGGTAGATACTGTATGTAGTCTAGTTCTGGTAGATACTGTATGTAGTCTAGTCCTGGTAGATACTGTATGTAGTCTAGTCCTGGTAGATACGGTATGTAGTCTAGTCCTGGTAGACACTGTATGTAGTCTAGTCCTGGTAGACACTGTATGTAGTCTAGTCCTGGTAGATACTGTACTGTATGTAGTCTAGTCCTGGTAGATACTGTACTGTATGTAGTCTAGTCCTGGTAGATACTGTATATAGTCTAGTCCTGGTAGATACTGTATATAGTCTAGTCCTGGTAGATACTGTATATAGTCTAGTCCTGGTAGATACTGTGTGTAGTCTGGTCCTGGTAGATACTGTATGTAGTCTAGTCCTGGTAGATACTGTATGTAGTCTAGTCCTGGTAGATACTGTAGTCTAGTCCTGGTAGATACTGTATGTAGTCTAGTCCTGGTAGATACTGTATATAGTCTAGTTCTGGTAGATACTGTATATAGTCTAGTCCTGGTAGATACTGTATGTAGTCTAGTCCTGGTAGACACTGTATGTAGTCTAGTCCTGGTAGATACTGTAGTCTAGTCCTGGTAGATACTGTATGTAGTCTAGTCCTGGTAGATACTGTAGTCTAGTCCTGGTAGATACTGTGTGTAGTCTGGTCCTGGTAGATACTGTATGTAGTCTAGTCCTGGTAGATACTGTATGTAGTCTAGTCCTGGTAGACACTGTATGTAGTCTAGTCCTGGTAGATATTGTAGTCTAGTCCTGGTAGATACTGTATGTAGTCTAGTCCTGGTAGATACTGTAGTCTAGTCCTGGTAGATACTGTATGTAATCTAGTCCTGGTAGATACTGTATGTAGTCTAGTCCTGGTAGATACTGTGTGTAGTCTGGTCCTGGTAGATACTGTAGTCTAGTCCTGATAGATACTGTAGTCTAGTCCTGGTAGATACTGTATATAGTCTAGTCCTGGTAGATACTGTGTGTAGTCTAGTCCTGGTAGATACTGTATGTAGTCTAGTCCTGGTAGATACTGTAGTCTAGTCCTGGTAGATACTGTAGTCTAGTCCTGGTAGATACTGTATGTAATCTAGTCCTGGTAGATACTGTATGTAGTCTAGTCCTGGTAGATACTGTAGTCTAGTCCTGATAGATACTGTAGTCTAGTCCTGGTAGATACTGTATATAGTCTAGTCCTGGTAGATACTGTGTGTAGTCTAGTCCTGGTAGATACTGTATGTAGTCTAGTTCTGGTAGATACTGTACTGTAGTCTAGTCCTGGTAGATACTGTATGTAGTCTAGTCCTGGTAGATACTGTATATAGTCTTGTTACGTTCCCCAGTTTATGTGTTGTAGTTTGTGTATTTGCATGTGTTTATTTCAGGAAATGGCTTCCTGAAATCCCTCAAGCAGCTGATTGGTCGACTCCAGGGCTAATTGGAGAGCTGACCCCGCCCCCTCGTCAAGACACAGCTGTCTCCAATTATACATTCATTCTGAAGCTATATAAAAGCCAGTGTTCTGTTCAGGAGAGAGAGATTTTGGAGGTAGGGATTGCTGAGAGAGATTTTGCTAGAGAGATTTTGGAAGAGAGATTTTGGAGGTAGGGATTGCTGAGAGAGATTTTGCTAGAGAGATTTTGGAGGTAGGGATTGCTGAGAGAGATTTTGCTAGAGAGATTTTGGAGGTAGGGATTGCTGAGAGAGATTTTGCTAGAGAGATTTTGGAGGTAGGGATTGCTGAGAGAGATTTTGCTAGAGAGATTTTGGAGGTAGGGATTGCTGAGAGAGATTTTGCTAGAGAGATTTTGGAGGTAGGGATTGCTGAGAGAGATTTTGCTAGAGAGATTTTGGAGGTAGGGATTGCTGAGAGAGATTTTGCTAGAGAGATTTTGGAGGTAGGGATTGCTGAGAGATTTTGCTAGAGAGATTTGGAGGTAGGGATTGCTGAGAGAGATTTTGCTAGAGATTTGCTCTGAGGTCATTGCAGAGCGATTGTTTGTGATAGAGAGTTTTGCTAGAGGTTGATCTTGCTGGGAGTTCATTGCTGGGAGTTTGTTGTTGCTATGTTCTGTGAGTTTGTTGCTCATGTAGAGCTTATTTGATGTCCTTTGTTTTTTAGTTTGTTTGTGAAATTGTTTAATATTCTGTTTCATTTGTTCCCAGGGGGGAAGGGGAAGGCACCTTGGGAGTGCTTAGGCAAGAGGCCCGCGGGCATACATATACCCGTAGTATATTCATTGTCTAGGCACACTAGGTAAGACCTGGGCGGACCACTCCCTGTATTTTGGTTAGGGCACCAGGTGGTGCTAAATTAGGTAAGTTGTGGGTAGGCAGGTAAGATAGGAGAGGGGGGGCTTTGAGATTTACTTTCTTTGCTTTGGTTCCGTCCAGCCCCTTTTTCCCATATTACCGTGTAAAGGAATAAAGTCCTTGTAAACGGTACCACATACTGTCTGTGTCATCCTTACTCACACCTACAGTCCATACCTCTTTCACTTCACAGAGTTTAGTTGTAGCAGGGTGTTGCGTTCCCTCTTCATAGAGGCGTGCGTAACAGTCTAGTCCTGGTAGATACTGTATATAGTCTAGTCCTGGTAGATACTGTATATAGTCTAGTCCTGGTAGATACTGTATATAGTCTAGTCCTGGTAGATAATGTATATAGTCTAGTCCTGGTAGATACTGTATGTAGTCTAGTCCTGGTAGATACTGTACTGTATATAGTCTAGTCCTGGTAGATACTGTATATAGTCTAGTCCTGGTAGATACTGTACTGTATATAGTCTAGTCCTGGTAGATACTGTACTGTATATAGTCTAGTCCTGGTAGATACTGTACTGTATATAGTCTAGTCCTGGTAGATACTGCGTGTAGTCTAGTCCTGGTAGATACTGTATGTAGTCTAGTCCTGGTAGATACTGTATGTAGTCTAGTCCTGGTAGATACTGTATGTAGTCTAGTCCTGGTAGATACTGTATGTAGTCTAGTCCTGGTAGATACTGTATGTAGTCTAGTCCTGGTAGATACGGTATGTAGTTTAGTTCTGGTAGATACGGTATGTAGTCTAGTTCTGGTAGATACTGTATGTAGTCTAGTCCTGGTAGATACTGTATGTAGTCTAGTTCTGGTAGATACTGTATGTAGTCTAGTCCTGGTAGATACTGTATGTAGTCTAGTTCTGGTAGATACGGTATGTAGTCTAGTTCTGGTAGATACTGTATGTAGTCTAGTCCTGATAGATACTGTAGTCTAGTTCTGGTAGATACTGTATATAGTCTAGTCCTGGTAGATACTGTATGTAGTCTAGTCCTGGTAGATACTGTATGTAGTCTAGTCCTGGTAGATACTGTATGTAGTCTAGTTCTGGTAGATACTGTATGTAGTCTAGTCCTGATAGATACTGTAGTCTATTCCTGGTAGATACTGTATGTAGTCTAGTCCTGGTAGACACTGTTTTAACAGCCGTTCTAGATGCTCTGTCTTGAGAGGAGCTACCTGACTGCTAGTGTAGGAAGTATGAATTATTGAACAGACAGAGAGACTGCTCTGTCCACACTGACCCAGAACCAAGGGATTACCAAGGGAATTACCCAGAGAACCTAGGACAGGGATGGGCAACTCCAGTCCTCCAGGGCCTGATTGGTGTCACACTTTTGCCCCAGCTAACACACCTGACTCCAATAATCACCTAATCATGATCTTCAGTTCAGAATGCAGTTAGTTTAATCAGCTGTGTTCGCTAGGGATGGGGGAAATGGTTGACACCACTTCAGAGGTGGGCTTGAACCCAACCTGAGAGTTTCAACCTGAAACTCACCCGAGAGCTACACCCTGAGAACTATAACCTGAGAGCTACAACCTGAGAGATACACCCTGAGAGCTACAACCTGAGAGCTACACCCTGAGAACTATAACCTGAGAGCTACAACCTGAGAACTATAACCTGAGAGATACACCCTGAGAACTATAACCTGAGAGATACACCCTGAGAGCTACACCCTGAGAACTATAACCTGAGAGATACACCCTGAGAGCTATAACCTGAGAGATACACCCTGAGAACTATAACCTGAGAGCTACACCCTGAGAACTATAACCTGAGAGATACACCCTGAGAACTATAACCTGAGAGATACACCCTGAGAACTATAACCTGAGAGCTACAACCTGAGAGCTACACCCTGAGAGCTATAACCTGAGAGATACACCCTGAGAACTATAACCTGAGAGCTACACCCTGAGAGATACACCCTGAGAACTATAACCTGAGAGATACACCCTGAGAACTATAACCTGAGAGATACACCCTGAGAACTATAACCTGAGAGATACACCCTGAGAACTATAACCTGAGAGCTACACCCTGAGAACTATAACCTGAGAGATACAACCTGAGAACTATAACCTGAGAGATACACCCTGAGAACTATAACCTGAGAGATACACCCTGAGAACTATAACCTGAGAGCTACACCCTGAGAACTATAACCTCAGAGCTACACCCTGAGAACTATAACCTGAGAGATACAACCTGAGAACTATAACCTGAGAGAGACACCCTGAGAACTATAACCTGAGAGATACAACCTGAGAACTATAACCTGAGAGATACACCCTGAGAACTATAACCTGAGAGCTACACCCTGAGAACTATAACCTGAGAGCTACACCCTGAGAACTATAACCTGAGAGATACAACCTGAGAACTATAACCTGAGAGATACACCCTGAGAACTATAACCTGAGAGATACACCCTGAGAACTATAACCTGAGAGATACACCCTGAGAACTATAACCTGAGAGCTACACCCTGAGAACTATAACCTGAGAGCTACACCCTGAGAACTATAACCTGAGAGATACAACCTGAGAACTATAACCTGAGAGATACACCCTGAGAACTATAACCTGAGAGCTACAACTGTATGATCAAATAGAAATATATTCATGCAGTGTATGTCTGTTTCCTTATTAGTCCCTGGAGGCTGGGTTGGAGTGGTACTATGCACGTTCTCCTCTGTGATTACTCAGAGGGACAGGAAGTGAAAATAGGGCTGAAAATAGGAATGGATTTGTCACTCGTGGTTTTTGTGAATTTTTTATTAAAAATGCAAAAAAAACTGTGGCCTCTTTACATTAGAGTGGCTGAAATGTTTCATTCTGAAAACAGGTTTTCTACCCCTCTTCAAAACCAGTGGCCTCATTTTACATTAGTAGCTGAAATGTTTTTCATCCTGAAAACAGTCGCTACACAACTGTAGTTTTATGAAACCTGTATGATGCGACAATTCTGACAGTATCGTAAGTATTTCGGACTGTTTGTACTCTACAATATGACATACAATACGTTCTGTCTCTACATGTGCTCCAGAGGTGTTTCCTCCACAACTTAATATGTTGTGAAATGTTGATGACTGTTGCTGAGATGGAAAGGGACCATTGGTGAAGGACAATCTGTCACAGCTAGTGGTGTTAGAAAGGGACAATCAGTCACAGCTAGTGGTGTTAGATAGAAAGAGACAATCAGTCCCAGCTAGTGGTGTTAGATAGAAAGAGACAATCAGTCCCAGCTAGTGGTGTTAGATAGAAAGAGACAATCAGTCCCAGCTAGTGGTGTTAGATAGAAAGAGACAATCAGTCACAGCTAGTGGTGTTAGATAGAAAGAGACAATCAGTCCCAGCTAGTGGTGTTAGATAGAAAGAGACAATCAGTCCCAGCTAGTGGTGTTAGATAGAAAGAGACAATCAGTCCCAGCTAGTGGTGTTAGAAAGGGACAATCAGTCCCAGCTAGTGGTGTTAGATAGAAAGAGACAATCAGTCCCAGCTAGTGGTGTTAGAAAGGGACAATCAGTCCCAGCTAGTGGTGTTAGATAGAAAGAGACAATCAGTCACAGCTAGTGGTGTTAGAAAGGGACAATCAGTCCCAGCTAGTGGTGTTAGATGGAACAGGACAATCAGTCCCAGCTAGTGGTGTTAGATAGAAAGAGACAATCTGTCACAGCTAGTGGTGTTAGAAAGGGACAATCAGTCACAGCTAGTGGTGTTAGATAGAAAGAGACAATCAGTCATAGCTAGTGGTGTTAGATAGAAAGAGACAATCAGTCCCAGCTAGTGGTGTTAGATAGAAAGAGACAATCAGTCACAGCTAGTGGTGTTAGATAGAAAGAGACAATCAGTCCCAGCTAGTGGTGTTAGATAGAAAGAGACAATCAGTCCCAGCTAGTGGTGTTAGAAAGGGACAATCAGTCCCAGCTAGTGGTGTTAGATAGAAAGAGACAATCAGTCACAGCTAGTGGTGTTAGAAAGGGACAATCAGTCCCAGCTAGTGGTGTTAGATAGAAAGAGACAATCAGTTACAGCTAGTGGTGTCAGATAGAAAGGGGACAATCAGTCACAGCTAGTGGTGTTTGATTGTCCCCTTTCTATCTAACACCACTAGCTGTGACTGATTGTCCCCTTTCTATCTGACACCACTAGCTGTAACTGATTGTCCCCTTTCTATCTGACACCACTAGCTGTAACTGATTGTCCCCTTTCTATCTGACACCACTAGCTGTAACTGATTGTCCCCTTTCTATCTGTCACAGCTAGTGGTGTTAGAAAGGGACAATCAGTCACAGCTAGTGGTGTTAGCTAGAAAGGGACAATCAGTCACAGACAGTGGTGTTAGATAGAAAAGGGACAATCAGTCCCAGCTAGTGGTGTTAGTCATGTCACCAGATCTGCATATTACTGGGACTTATCTGTTTAATGTCGCTGCCAGAGCCAATAATGTATGTCATCTCTCATTCGAGAGTGCGTATGTGTTGAATCAAAGTTTATTGGCGTGTGCGTGTGATTAGCAGAGGTAGATTCCCAGCTGTGCTTGAGAGCTCAGCCTAATCATCTGTAAATGTCTCTAAATACCACCAGTCCCCATGATGCATCTCTTCACAGCATCTCTGTGAATTCATTATTCATGACATAACATCCAATCAGGTGGGAGGGAGGTTGACGACCAGGAAACTCCCTGTTTAGGGGAACTGTCTCTGTATGTAGTGTCTTTAGTATGACATTAGGATGTTATATCATGTATTACATCGCTAGCCATGCACCCCTTTATGTGGGTTAAAAGCCCTTTTGAAGGCTAAAGTGTAGCTAAGCTAACAACACTGAAACAGCCTCAGGAAGTCTTCAGTGAACCATCTGAAATGCTTCTTTAGCAGGCTATGAGTCTTCCTATAGTGCTGAAACCCAAACTTCATATCCAACCTTTACATCCCATCTCAACTTATATGAATTGAGGCTAAGACCCTGGAATGCTGCCTTCCTTCCTTCCTTCCTTCCTTCCTGCCTGCCTGCCATCCGTGTCTCTCTGTGTGTGACTGACTCTGATCCTGGTAAACTAGTGTTTTAGCCTTTCATCCATCTTACAGCTACTCTACAGCCCTGAAACCACACACACACACACACACACACACACACACACACACACACACACACACACACACACACACACACACACACACACACACACACACACACACACACAGCAGCAACCCTGAAACGTCGCAGCACATTCAGCCCAGACGAGGACATTTGCAAAGTGGAGCGAAAAGCCAGTCTTCAACCTTCCACACACATCCACAATATACAGTACATTAACAACCTTCCACACTATCCAGTACATTAACAACCTTCCACACTATCCAGTACATTAACAACCTTCCACAATATACAGTACATTAACAACCTTCCACAATATACAGTACATTAACAACCTTCCACAATATCCAGTACATTAACAACCTTCCACACACATCCACAATATACAGTACATTAACAACCTTCCACAATATCCAGTACATTAACAACCTTCCACAATATCCAGTACATTAACAACCTTCCACACACATCCACACTATCCAGTACATTAACAACCTTCCACACTATCCAGTACATTAACAATATCCAGTACATTAACAACCTTCCACAATATCCAGTACATTAACAACCTTCCACACTATCCAGTACATTAACAACCTTCCACACTATCCAGTACATTAACAATCTTCCACAATATCCAGTACATTAACAACCTTCCACACTATACAGTACATTATCAACCTTCCACACATATCCACAATATACAGTACATTAACAACCTTTCACACAGATCCACAATATACAGTACATTAACAACCTTCCACAATATACAGTACATTGACAACCTTCCACACAGATCCACAATGTACAGTACATTAACAACCTTCCACAATATACAGTACATTAACAACCTTCCACAATATACAGTACAATAACAACCTTCCACACACATCTACAATATCCAGTACATTAACAACCTTCCACACTATACAGTACATTAACAACCTTCCACAATATACAGTACATTAACAACCTTCCACACAGATCCACAATATACAGTACATTAACAACCTTCCACAATATACAGCACATTAACAACCTTCCACAATATACAGTACAATAACAACCTTCCACACAGATCCACAATATACAGTACATTAACAACCTTCCACAATATACAGTACATTAACAACCTTCCACACAGATCCACAATATACAGTACATTAACAACCTTCCACAATATACAGTACATTAACAACCTTCCACACAGATCCACAATATACAGTACAATAACAACCTTCCACAATATACAGTACATTAACAAACTTCCACAATATACAGTACATTAACAACCTTCCACACAGATCCACAATATACAGTACATTAACAACCTTCCACACAGATCCACAATATACAGTACATTAACAACCTTCCACAATATACAGTACATTAACAACCTTCCACAATATACAGTACATTAACAACCTTCCACAATATACAGTACATTAACAACCTTCCACAATATACAGGACATAAACAACCTTCCACAATATACAGTACATTAACAACCTTCCACAATATACAGTACATTAACAACCTTCCACAATATACAGTACAATAACAACCTTCCACAATATACAGTACATTAACAACCTTCCACACAGATCCACAATATACAGTACATTAACAACCTTCCACAATATACAGTACATTAACAACCTTCCACACAGATCCACAATATACAGTACATTAACAACCTTCCACACAGATCCACAATATACAGTACAATAACAACCTTCCACAATATACAGTACATTAACAACCTTCCACAATATACAGTACATTAACAACCTTCCACAATATACAGTACATTAACAACCTTCCACACAGATCCACAATATACAGTACATTAACAACCTTCCACACAGATCCACAATATACAGTACATTAACAACCTTCCACACAGATCCACAATATACAGTACATTAACAACCGTCCACAATATACAGTACATTAACAACCTTCCACACTATACAGTACATTAACACACAAACATCTCCATGCCTTGTCCTTCAACACAAACAGTGGTCACTGAAACAGTCCCAGCCTTGGAGCTTCCTGTCAGAGGAAAATCCCTGAGAGGGCCATCCTCACACCGAGTGCATGGATGGATGGGAAATACATTATTTTGGGGATTCAGGCCTTGAAATACTTTTTATTTAATTGAATTTGAATCTTATTTATTTTTTACAATAGATCAGGCTAGAGAAGGGTGGGTGTGATTGTATCACTGTGCTGCTAGTCAGTCAGCCAGCCAGCCAGCCAGTCAGTCAGCCAATCTGTCAGCCAGACAATTAGTCATCCAGCCAATCAGCCAGCCAATCAGCCAGTCATCCAATCAGCCAGCCAGTCAGCCAGACGTGTGCTGCTCTCACACATAATGTTAACATGTGGGCAGTGAGTGTGACTGTGCATGAGGTACTGGTACAGTAATCAAAATCAAATCAAATGTATTTATATAGCCCTTCGTACATCAGCTGATATCTCAAAGTGCTGTATAGAAACCCAGCCTAAAACCCTAAACAGCAAGCAATGCAGGTGTAGAAGCACGGTGGCTAGGAAAAACTCCCTAGAAAGGCCAAAACCTAGGAAGAAACCTAGAGAGGAACCTAGGAAGAAACCTAGAGAGGAAACAGGCTATGAGGGGTGGCCAGTCCTCTTCTGGCTGTGCCGGGTGGAGATTATAACAGTACATGGCCAAGATGTTCAAATGTTCATGAATGACCAGCATGGTCGAATAATAATAACCACAGGCAGAACATTTGAAACTGGAGCAGCAGCACGGCCAGGTGGACTGGGGACAACATGGTGGGCAGTCGTGCTGACAGACATGAGCTCTCTCGCTCAATTTCTTTTCAATTCAAATTGTTTTATTGGCATGCCGTAACGATGTACAGCACCAGTCATAAGGTTTGGACACACCGACTCATTCAAAGGTTTTTCTTCATTTTTTTAAACCATTTTCTACATTGTAGACATCAAAGACATCAAAACTATGAAATAACACACATGGGATTAAGTAGTAACCAAAAAAGTGTTAAACAAATCTAAATATATTTTAGATTCTTCAAAGTAGCCACCCCTTTGCCTTGATGACAGCTTTGCACACACTTGGCATTCTCTCAACCAGCTTCACCTGGAATGCTTTTACAACAGGCTTGAAGGAGTTCCCACATATGCTGAGCACTGCTTTTCCTTCACTCTGCAGTCCAACTCATCCCAAACCATCTCAATTGGGTTGAGTTCGGGTGATTGTGGAGGCCAGGTCATCTGATGCAGCACTCCATAACTCTCCTTCTTTGTCAAATAGACCTTACACAGCCTGGAGGTATGTTGGGTCATTGTCCTGTTGAAAAACTAAAGATAGTCCCACTAAGCTCAAACCAGATGGGATGGCGTATCGCTGCAGAATGATGTGGTAGCCATGCTGGTAAAGTGTGCCTTGAATCCTAAATAAATCACAGACAGTGTCACCAGCAAAGCACCCCCATACCATCACACCTCCTCCTCCATGCTTTATAGTGGGAACTACACATGCAGAGATTATCTGCTCACCTACTCTTCGTCTCACAAAGACATGGCGGTTGGAACCAAAAATTAAAAAAATCTCAGACCAAAGGACAGATCTCCACCAGTCTAATGTCCATTGCTCGTGTTTCTTGGCCCAAGCAAGTCTCTTCTTCTTATTGGTGTCCTTTAGTAGTGGTTTCTTTAGTAGTGGTTCCTTTAGTAGTGGTTTCTTTGCAGCAATCTGACCATGAAGGCCTGATTCACAGTCTCCTCTGAACAGATGATGTTGAGAGGTGTCTGTTACTTGAACTCTGTGAAGCATTCATTTGGGCTGCAATTTCTGAGGCTGGTAACTCTAATGAACGTATCCTCTGCAGCAGAGGTACCTCTGGGCCTTCCTTTCCTGTGGCGGTCCTGATGAGAGCCAGTTTCATCATAGCAGAGGTAACTCTGGGCCTTCCTTTCCTGTGGCGGTCCTGATGAGCCAGTTTCATCACAGCAGAGGTAACTCTGGGCCTTCCTTTCCTGTGGCGGTCCTGATGAGAGCCAGTTTCATCATAGCAGAGGTAACTCTGGGTCTTCCTTTCCTGTGGCGGTCCTGATGAGAGCCAGTTTCATCATAGCAGAGGTAACTCTGGGCCTTCCCTTCCTGTGGCGGTCCTGATGAGAGCCAGTTTCATCATAGCAGAGGTAACTCTGGGCCTTCCTTTCCTGTGGCGGTCCTGATGAGAGCCAGTTTCATCATAGCAGAGGTAACTCTGGGCCTTCCTTTCCTGTGGCGGTCCTGATGAGAGCCAGTTTCATCATAGCAGAGGTAACTCTGGGCCTTCCTTTCCTGTGGCGGTCCTGATGAGAGCCAGTTTCATCATAGCAGAGGTAACTCTGGGCCTTCCTTTCCTGTGGCGGTCCTGATGAGAGCCAGTTTCATCATAGCAGAGGTAACTCTGGGCCTTCCCTTCCTGTGGCGGTCCTGATGAGAGCCAGTTTCATCATAGCAGAGGTACCTCTGGGCCTTCCCTTCCTGTGGCGGTCCTGATGAGAGCCAGTTTCATCATAGCAGAGGTAACTCTGGGTCTTCCTTTCCTGTGGCGGTCCTGATGAGAGCCAGTTTCATCATAGCAGAGGTAACTCTGGGCCTTCCTTTCCTGTGGCGGTCCTGATGAGAGCCAGTTTCATCATAGCAGAGGTAACTCTGGGCCTTCCCTTCCTGTGGCGGTCCTGATGAGAGCCAGTTTCATCATAGCAGAGGTAACTCTGGGCCTTCCCTTCCTGTGGCGGTCCTGATGAGAGCCAGTTTCATCATAGCAGAGGTAACTCTGGGCCTTCCCTTCCTGTGGCGGTCCTGATGAGAGCCAGTTTCATCATAGCAGAGGTAACTCTGGGCCTTCCCTTCCTGTGGCGGTCCTGATGAGAGCCAGTTTCATCATAGCAGAGGTAACTCTGGGCCTTCCCTTCCTGTGGCGGTCCTGATGAGAGCCAGTTTCATCATAGCAGAGGTAACTCTGGGCCTTCCTTTCCTGTGGCGGTCCTGATGAGAGCCAGTTTCATCATAGCAGAGGTAACTCTGGGCCTTCCTTTCCTGTGGCGGTCCTGATGAGAGCCAGTTTCATCACAGCAGAGGTAACTCTGGGCCTTCCTTTCCTGTGGCGGTCCTGATGAGAGCCAGTTTCATCATAGCAGAGGTACCTCTGGGCCTTCCTTTCCTGTGGCGGTCCTGATGAGAGACAGTTTCATCATAGCAGAGGTACCTCTGGGCCTTCCTTTCCTGTGGCGGTCCTGATGAGATACAGTTTCATCATAGCAGAGGTACCTCTGGGCCTTCCTTTCCTGTGGCGGTCCTGATGAGAGCCAGTTTCATCATAGCAGAGGTACCTCTGGGCCTTCCTTTCCTGTGGCGGTCCTGATGAGAGACAGTTTCATCATAGCAGAGGTACCTCTGGGCCTTCCTTTCCTGTGGCGGTCCTGATGAGAGCCAGTTTCATCATAGCAGAGGTAACTCTGGGTCTTCCTTTCCTGTGGCGGTCCTGATGAGAGCCAGTTTCATCATAGCAGAGGTAACTCTGGGCCTTCCTTTCCTGTGGCGGTCCTGATGAGAGCCAGTTTCATCATAGCAGAGGTAACTCTGGGCCTTCCTTTCCTGTGGCGGTCCTGATGAGAGCCAGTTTCATCATAGCAGAGGTAACTCTGGGCCTTCCTTTCCTGTGGCGGTCCTGATGAGAGCCAGTTTCATCACAGCAGAGGTAACTCTGGGTCTTCCTTTCCTGTGGCGGTCCTGATGAGAGCCAGTTTCATCATAGCAGAGGTAACTCTGGGTCTTCCTTTCCTGTGGCGGTCCTGATGAGAGCCAGTTTCATCATAGCAGAGGTAACTCTGGGCCTTCCCTTCCTGTGGCGGTCCTGATGAGAGCCAGTTTCATCATAGCAGAGGTAACTCTGGGCCTTCCCTTCCTGTGGCGGTCCTGATGAGAGCCAGTTTCATCATAGCAGAGGTAACTCTGGGCCTTCCCTTCCTGTGGCGGTCCTGATGAGAGCCAGTTTCATCATAGCAGAGGTAACTCTGGGTCTTCCTTTCCTGTGGCGGTCCTGATGAGAGACAGTTTCATCACATCAGAGGTAACTCTGGGCCTTCCTTTCCTGTGGCGGTCCTGATGAGAGCCAGTTTCATCACAGCAGAGGTAACTCTGGGTCTTCCTTTCCTGTGGCGGTCCTGATGAGAGCCAGTTTCATCACAGCAGAGGTAACTCTGGGTCTTCCTTTCCTGTGGCGGTCCTGATGAGAGCCAGTTTCATCACAGCAGAGGTAACTCTGGGTCTTCCTTTCCTGTGGCGGTCCTGATGAGAGCCAGTTTCATCATAGCAGAGGTAACTCTGGGCCTTCCTTTCCTGTGGCGGTCCTGATGAGAGCCAGTTTCATCATAGCAGAGGTAACTCTGGGCCTTCCCTTCCTGTGGCGGTCCTGATGAGAGCCAGTTTCATCATAGCAGAGGTAACTCTGGGCCTTCCTTTCCTGTGGCGGTCCTGATGAGAGCCAGTTTCATCATAGCAGAGGTAACTCTGGGCCTTCCTTTCCTGTGGCGGTCCTGATGAGAGACAGTTTCATCATAGCAGAGGTAACTCTGGGCCTTCCTTTCCTGTGGCGGTCCTGATGAGAGACAGTTTCATCATAGCAGAGGTAACTCTGGGCCTTCCTTTCCTGTGGCGGTCCTGATGAGAGACAGTTTCATCACAGCAGAGGTAACTCTGGGCCTTCCTTTCCTGTGGCGGTCCTGATGAGAGCCAGTTTCATCATAGCAGAGGTAACTCTGGGCCTTCCTTTCCTGTGGCGGTCCTGATGAGAGACAGTTTCATCATAGCAGAGGTAACTCTGGGCCTTCCTTTCCTGTGGCGGTCCTGATGAGAGCCAGTTTCATCATAGCAGAGGTAACTCTGGGCCTTCCTTTCCTGTGGCGGTCCTGATGAGAGCCAGTTTCATCATAGCAGAGGTACCTCTGGGCCTTCCTTTCCTGTGGCGGTCCTGATGAGAGCCAGTTTCATCATAGCAGAGGTAACTCTGGGCCTTCCTTTCCTGTGGCGGTCCTGATGAGAGCCAGTTTCATCATAGCAGAGGTAACTCTGGGCCTTCCCTTCCTGTGGCGGTCCTGATGAGAGCCAGTTTCATCATAGCAGAGGTAACTCTGGGCCTTCCTTTCCTGTGGCGGTCCTGATGAGAGCCAGTTTCATCATAGCAGAGGTAACTCTGGGTCTTCCTTTCCTGTGGCGGTCCTGATGAGAGCCAGTTTCATCATAGCAGAGGTAACTCTGGGCCTTCCTTTCCTGTGGCGGTCCTGATGAGAGACAGTTTCATCATAGCAGAGGTAACTCTGGGCCTTCCTTTCCTGTGGCGGTCCTGATGAGAGACAGTTTCATCATAGCAGAGGTAACTCTGGGCCTTCCTTTCCTGTGGCGGTCCTGATGAGAGACAGTTTCATCACAGCAGAGGTAACTCTGGGCCTTCCTTTCCTGTGGCGGTCCTGATGAGAGCCAGTTTCATCATAGCAGAGGTAACTCTGGGCCTTCCTTTCCTGTGGCGGTCCTGATGAGAGACAGTTTCATCATAGCAGAGGTAACTCTGGGCCTTCCTTTCCTGTGGCGGTCCTGATGAGAGCCAGTTTCATCATAGCAGAGGTAACTCTGGGCCTTCCTTTCCTGTGGCGGTCCTGATGAGAGCCAGTTTCATCATAGCAGAGGTACCTCTGGGCCTTCCTTTCCTGTGGCGGTCCTGATGAGAGCCAGTTTCATCACAGCAGAGGTAACTCTGGGTCTTCCTTTCCTGTGGCGGTCCTGATGAGAGCCAGTTTCATCATAGCAGAGGTAACTCTGGGTCTTCCTTTCCTGTGGCGGTCCTGATGAGAGACAGTTTCATCATAGCAGAGGTAACTCTGGGCCTTCCTTTCCTGTGGCGGTCCTGATGAGAGACAGTTTCATCATAGCAGAGGTAACTCTGGGCCTTCCTTTCCTGTGGCGGTCCTGATGAGAGCCAGTTTCATCATAGCAGAGGTAACTCTGGGTCTTCCTTTCCTGTGGCGGTCCTGATGAGAGCCAGTTTCATCACAGCAGAGGTAACTCTGGGTCTTCCTTTCCTGTGGCGGTCCTGATGAGAGCCAGTTTCATCATAGCAGAGGTAACTCTGGGCCTTCCTTTCCTGTGGCGGTCCTGATGAGAGCCAGTTTCATCATAGCAGAGGTAACTCTGGGTCTTCCTTTCCTGTGGCGGTCCTGATGAGAGCCAGTTTCATCATAGCAGAGGTAACTCTGGGTCTTCCTTTCCAGTGGCGGTCCTGATGAGAGCCAGTTTCATCATAGCAGAGGTAACTCTGGGCCTTCCCTTCCTGTGGCGGTCCTGATGAGAGCCAGTTTCATCATAGCAGAGGTAACTCTGGGCCTTCCCTTCCTGTGGCGGTCCTGATGAGAGCCAGTTTCATCATAGCAGAGGTACCTCTGGGCCTTCCCTTCCTGTGGCGGTCCTGATGAGAGACAGTTTCATCACAGCAGAGGTAACTCTGGGCCTTCCTTTCCTGTGGCGGTCCTGATGAGAGCCAGTTTCATCATAGCAGAGGTAACTCTGGGCCTTCCTTTCCTGTGGCGGTCCTGATGAGAGCCAGTTTCATCATAGCAGAGGTAACTCTGGGTCTTCCTTTCCTGTGGCGGTCCTGATGAGAGCCAGTTTCATCATAGCAGAGGTAACTCTGGGCCTTCCTTTCCTGTGGCGGTCCTGATGAGAGCCAGTTTCATCATAGCAAAGGTAACTCTGGGCCTTCCCTTCCTGTGGCGGTCCTGATGAGAGCCAGTTTCATCATAGCAGAGGTAACTCTGGGCCTTCCTTTCCTGTGGCGGTCCTGATGAGAGCCAGTTTCATCACAGCAGAGGTAACTCTGGGTCTTCCTTTCCTGTGGCGGTCCTGATGAGAGCCAGTTTCATCATAGCAGAGGTAACTCTGGGCCTTCCTTTCCTGTGGCGGTCCTGATGAGAGACAGTTTCATCATAGCAGAGGTAACTCTGGGCCTTCCTTTCCTGTGGCGGTCCTGATGAGAGACAGTTTCATCATAGCAGAGGTAACTCTGGGCCTTCCTTTCCTGTGGCGGTCCTGATGAGAGACAGTTTCATCACAGCAGAGGTAACTCTGGGCCTTCCTTTCCTGTGGCGGTCCTGATGAGAGCCAGTTTCATCATAGCAGAGGTAACTCTGGGCCTTCCTTTCCTGTGGCGGTCCTGATGAGAGACAGTTTCATCATAGCAGAGGTAACTCTGGGCCTTCCTTTCCTGTGGCGGTCCTGATGAGAGCCAGTTTCATCATAGCAGAGGTAACTCTGGGCCTTCCTTTCCTGTGGCGGTCCTGATGAGAGCCAGTTTCATCATAGCAGAGGTACCTCTGGGCCTTCCTTTCCTGTGGCGGTCCTGATGAGAGCCAGTTTCATCATAGCAGAGGTAACTCTGGGTCTTCCTTTCCAGTGGCGGTCCTGATGAGAGCCAGTTTCATCACAGCAGAGGTAACTCTGGGTCTTCCTTTCCTGTGGCGGTCCTGATGAGAGCCAGTTTCATCATAGCAGAGGTAACTCTGGGTCTTCCTTTCCTGTGGCGGTCCTGATGAGAGCCAGTTTCATCATAGCAGAGGTAACTCTGGGTCTTCCTTTCCTGTGGCGGTCCTGATGAGAGCCAGTTTCATCATAGCAGAGGTAACTCTGGGCCTTCCCTTCCTGTGGCGGTCCTGATGAGAGCCAGTTTCATCATAGCAGAGGTAACTCTGGGCCTTCCCTTCCTGTGGCGGTCCTGATGAGAGCCAGTTTCATCATAGCAGAGGTAACTCTGGGCCTTCCCTTCCTGTGGCGGTCCTGATGAGAGCCAGTTTCATCATAGCAGAGGTAACTCTGGGTCTTCCTTTCCTGTGGCGGTCCTGATGAGAGACAGTTTCATCACATCAGAGGTAACTCTGGGCCTTCCTTTCCTGTGGCGGTCCTGATGAGAGCCAGTTTCATCACAGCAGAGGTAACTCTGGGTCTTCCTTTCCTGTGGCGGTCCTGATGAGAGCCAGTTTCATCACAGCAGAGGTAACTCTGGGTCTTCCTTTCCTGTGGCGGTCCTGATGAGAGCCAGTTTCATCACAGCAGAGGTAACTCTGGGTCTTCCTTTCCTGTGGCGGTCCTGATGAGAGCCAGTTTCATCATAGCAGAGGTAACTCTGGGCCTTCCTTTCCTGTGGCGGTCCTGATGAGAGCCAGTTTCATCATAGCAGAGGTAACTCTGGGCCTTCCCTTCCTGTGGCGGTCCTGATGAGAGCCAGTTTCATCATAGCAGAGGTAACTCTGGGCCTTCCTTTCCTGTGGCGGTCCTGATGAGAGCCAGTTTCATCATAGCAGAGGTAACTCTGGGCCTTCCTTTCCTGTGGCGGTCCTGATGAGAGACAGTTTCATCATAGCAGAGGTAACTCTGGGCCTTCCTTTCCTGTGGCGGTCCTGATGAGAGCCAGTTTCATCATAGCAGAGGTAACTCTGGGCCTTCCTTTCCTGTGGCGGTCCTGATGAGAGCCAGTTTCATCATAGCAGAGGTACCTCTGGGCCTTCCTTTCCTGTGGCGGTCCTGATGAGAGCCAGTTTCATCATAGCAGAGGTAACTCTGGGCCTTCCTTTCCTGTGGCGGTCCTGATGAGAGCCAGTTTCATCATAGCAGAGGTAACTCTGGGCCTTCCCTTCCTGTGGCGGTCCTGATGAGAGCCAGTTTCATCATAGCAGAGGTAACTCTGGGCCTTCCTTTCCTGTGGCGGTCCTGATGAGAGCCAGTTTCATCATAGCAGAGGTAACTCTGGGTCTTCCTTTCCTGTGGCGGTCCTGATGAGAGCCAGTTTCATCATAGCAGAGGTAACTCTGGGCCTTCCTTTCCTGTGGCGGTCCTGATGAGAGACAGTTTCATCATAGCAGAGGTAACTCTGGGCCTTCCTTTCCTGTGGCGGTCCTGATGAGAGACAGTTTCATCATAGCAGAGGTAACTCTGGGCCTTCCTTTCCTGTGGCGGTCCTGATGAGAGACAGTTTCATCACAGCAGAGGTAACTCTGGGCCTTCCTTTCCTGTGGCGGTCCTGATGAGAGCCAGTTTCATCATAGCAGAGGTAACTCTGGGCCTTCCTTTCCTGTGGCGGTCCTGATGAGAGACAGTTTCATCATAGCAGAGGTAACTCTGGGCCTTCCTTTCCTGTGGCGGTCCTGATGAGAGCCAGTTTCATCATAGCAGAGGTAACTCTGGGCCTTCCTTTCCTGTGGCGGTCCTGATGAGAGCCAGTTTCATCATAGCAGAGGTACCTCTGGGCCTTCCTTTCCTGTGGCGGTCCTGATGAGAGCCAGTTTCATCACAGCAGAGGTAACTCTGGGTCTTCCTTTCCTGTGGCGGTCCTGATGAGAGCCAGTTTCATCATAGCAGAGGTAACTCTGGGTCTTCCTTTCCTGTGGCGGTCCTGATGAGAGACAGTTTCATCATAGCAGAGGTAACTCTGGGCCTTCCTTTCCTGTGGCGGTCCTGATGAGAGACAGTTTCATCATAGCAGAGGTAACTCTGGGCCTTCCTTTCCTGTGGCGGTCCTGATGAGAGCCAGTTTCATCATAGCAGAGGTAACTCTGGGTCTTCCTTTCCTGTGGCGGTCCTGATGAGAGCCAGTTTCATCACAGCAGAGGTAACTCTGGGTCTTCCTTTCCTGTGGCGGTCCTGATGAGAGCCAGTTTCATCATAGCAGAGGTAACTCTGGGCCTTCCTTTCCTGTGGCGGTCCTGATGAGAGCCAGTTTCATCATAGCAGAGGTAACTCTGGGTCTTCCTTTCCTGTGGCGGTCCTGATGAGAGCCAGTTTCATCATAGCAGAGGTAACTCTGGGTCTTCCTTTCCAGTGGCGGTCCTGATGAGAGCCAGTTTCATCATAGCAGAGGTAACTCTGGGCCTTCCCTTCCTGTGGCGGTCCTGATGAGAGCCAGTTTCATCATAGCAGAGGTAACTCTGGGCCTTCCCTTCCTGTGGCGGTCCTGATGAGAGCCAGTTTCATCATAGCAGAGGTACCTCTGGGCCTTCCCTTCCTGTGGCGGTCCTGATGAGAGACAGTTTCATCACAGCAGAGGTAACTCTGGGCCTTCCTTTCCTGTGGCGGTCCTGATGAGAGCCAGTTTCATCATAGCAGAGGTAACTCTGGGCCTTCCTTTCCTGTGGCGGTCCTGATGAGAGCCAGTTTCATCATAGCAGAGGTAACTCTGGGTCTTCCTTTCCTGTGGCGGTCCTGATGAGAGCCAGTTTCATCATAGCAGAGGTAACTCTGGGCCTTCCTTTCCTGTGGCGGTCCTGATGAGAGCCAGTTTCATCATAGCAAAGGTAACTCTGGGCCTTCCCTTCCTGTGGCGGTCCTGATGAGAGCCAGTTTCATCATAGCAGAGGTAACTCTGGGCCTTCCTTTCCTGTGGCGGTCCTGATGAGAGCCAGTTTCATCACAGCAGAGGTAACTCTGGGTCTTCCTTTCCTGTGGCGGTCCTGATGAGAGCCAGTTTCATCATAGCAGAGGTAACTCTGGGCCTTCCTTTCCTGTGGCGGTCCTGATGAGAGACAGTTTCATCATAGCAGAGGTAACTCTGGGCCTTCCTTTCCTGTGGCGGTCCTGATGAGAGACAGTTTCATCATAGCAGAGGTAACTCTGGGCCTTCCTTTCCTGTGGCGGTCCTGATGAGAGACAGTTTCATCACAGCAGAGGTAACTCTGGGCCTTCCTTTCCTGTGGCGGTCCTGATGAGAGCCAGTTTCATCATAGCAGAGGTAACTCTGGGCCTTCCTTTCCTGTGGCGGTCCTGATGAGAGACAGTTTCATCATAGCAGAGGTAACTCTGGGCCTTCCTTTCCTGTGGCGGTCCTGATGAGAGCCAGTTTCATCATAGCAGAGGTAACTCTGGGCCTTCCTTTCCTGTGGCGGTCCTGATGAGAGCCAGTTTCATCATAGCAGAGGTACCTCTGGGCCTTCCTTTCCTGTGGCGGTCCTGATGAGAGCCAGTTTCATCACAGCAGAGGTAACTCTGGGTCTTCCCTTCCTGTGGCGGTCCTGATGAGAGCCAGTTTCATCATAGCAGAGGTAACTCTGGGTCTTCCTTTCCTGTGGCGGTCCTGATGAGAGACAGTTTCATCATAGCAGAGGTAACTCTGGGCCTTCCTTTCCTGTGGCGGTCCTGATGAGAGACAGTTTCATCATAGCAGAGGTAACTCTGGGCCTTCCTTTCCTGTGGCGGTCCTGATGAGAGCCAGTTTCATCATAGCAGAGGTAACTCTGGGTCTTCCTTTCCTGTGGCGGTCCTGATGAGAGCCAGTTTCATCACAGCAGAGGTAACTCTGGGTCTTCCTTTCCTGTGGCGGTCCTGATGAGAGCCAGTTTCATCATAGCAGAGGTAACTCTGGGCCTTCCTTTCCTGTGGCGGTCCTGATGAGAGCCAGTTTCATCATAGCAGAGGTAACTCTGGGTCTTCCTTTCCTGTGGCGGTCCTGATGAGAGCCAGTTTCATAATAGCAGAGGTAACTCTGGGTCTTCCTTTCCTGTGGCGGTCCTGATGAGAGCCAGTTTCATCATAGCAGAGGTAACTCTGGGTCTTCCTTTCCTGTGGCGGTCCTGATGAGAGCCAGTTTCATCATAGCAGAGGTAACTCTGGGTCTTCCCTTCCTGTGGCGGTCCTGATGAGAGCCAGTTTCATCATAGCAGAGGTAACTCTGGGCCTTCCCTTCCTGTGGCGGTCCTGATGAGAGCCAGTTTCATCATAGCAGAGGTAACTCTGGGCCTTCCCTTCCTGTGGCGGTCCTGATGAGAGCCAGTTTCATCATAGCAGAGGTAACTCTGGGCCTTCCCTTCCTGTGGCGGTCCTGATGAGAGCCAGTTTCATCATAGCAGAGGTACCTCTGGGCCTTCCCTTCCTGTGGCGGTCCTGATGAGAGCCAGTTTCATCATAGCAGAGGTAACTCTGGGCCTTCCTTTCCTGTGGCGGTCCTGATGAGAGCCAGTTTCATCATAGCAGAGGTACCTCTGGGCCTTCCTTTCCTGTGGCGGTCCTGATGAGAGCCAGTTTCATCATAGCAGAGGTACCTCTGGGCCTTCCTTTCCTGTGGCGGTCCTGATGAGAGCCAGTTTCATCATAGCAGAGGTAACTCTGGGTCTTCCCTTCCTGTGGCGGTCCTGATGAGAGCCAGTTTCATCATAGCAGAGGTAACTCTGGGTCTTCCTTTCCTGTGGCGGTCCTGATGAGAGACAGTTTCATCATAGCAGAGGTAACTCTGGGCCTTCCTTTCCTGTGGCGGTCCTGATGAGAGACAGTTTCATCATAGCAGAGGTAACTCTGGGCCTTCCTTTCCTGTGGTGGTCCTGATGAGAGACAGTTTCATCATAGCAGAGGTAACTCTGGGTCTTCCTTTCCTGTGGCGGTCCTGATGAGAGCCAGTTTCATCATAGCAGAGGTAACTCTGGGCCTTCCCTTCCTGTGGCGGTCCTGATGAGAGCCAGTTTCATCACAGCGTTTGATGTAATGATGTTTCCAAAACGTAATTGCTATTTTTTGAGTGTTTATTATTGGTGGATAATGGCCTAATTCTGCCCTGCATGCATTGTTTGTAGTTTTCCTCTGGACATGTAGGAGAATCTTACAGAACTCTGCATGCAGGGTTTCAATGGGGTGTTTGTCCCATTGGGTGACATCTTGTTTTGCAAGTGGACCCCACACCTCGCTGCCATAAAGTGCAATTGGTTTTAGCCACATTTGTCCAGGTTTATTCATTTGTATTTGTGTTTTAATGGTGTAGAATACCCTGCTTGCTTTCTCTCTGTTCATTTACTGCCTAATTTAGGTCTCCAGTTGAGCTTCTTTTATAAACCTGAGTAATTGTAGTGTGTGGGTATTTACTACCAGGGTCCAGGTCTGACAGGTCCAGGCTCTGCTGTAGGCCATGTGCTGTGGGTGACAGCAGGCACGGGTCATCTGGGTAGAGCAGGCATTTAACCTCTGAATTGTGGAGACTAACACGGGGCTGAGGATTTATCTAGAATAGTGGCCAAGTCATTGATATATAGTGCCTTCGGAAAGTATTCAGACCCCTTGACTTTTTGCACATTTTGTTAGGTTACTGCCTTATTCTAAAATTGATTTAAATAGTTTTTTTCTCCTCAATCTATACACAATACCCCATAATGACACAGCGTAAACAGGTTTTAAGGAATTTGAGCAAATGTGTTAAGAAAATATATTCAAATTTACATAAGCATTCAGACCGTTTACTCTGTACTTTGTTGAAGAACCTTTGGCAGTGATTACAGCCTCGAGTCTTCTTGGGTATGATGCTACAAGCTTGGCACACCTGTATTCGGGGAGTTTCTCCCATTCTTCTCTACAGATCCTCTCAAGCTCTGTCAGGTTAGATGGGGAGTGTTGTTTCTCATGGTCTGAGATGCCTTTAGGTGCTTTGGCAAACTCCAAGCGGGCTGTCATGTGCCTTTTACTGAGGAGTGGCTTCTGTCTGGCCACTCTGCCATAAAGGACTTTTGGAGTGCTGCAGAGATGGTTGTCCTTCTGGAACGTTCTCCCATCGCCACAGAGGAACTCTGAAGCTCTGTCAGAGTGACCATTGGCCCTTCTCCCCCATTTGCTCAGTTTGACTGAGAGGCCAGATCCAGGAAGAGTCTTGGTGGTTCCAAACCTCTTCCATTTAAGAATGATAGAGGTCAAGTTGTTCTTGGGGACCTTCAATGCTGCAAAAAATGTTGGTACCCCCAGATCTGTGCCTCGACACAATCCTGTCTCTGAGCTCTACGGACAATTCCTTTGACATCATCACCTGGTTTTTGCTCTGACATGCACTGTCAGCTGTGGGACCTTGTATAGACAGGTGTGTGTCTTTCCAAATCATATCCAATCAATTGAATTTACCACAGATGGACTCCAATCAAGTTGTAGAAACAACTCAACGATGATCAATGGAAACAGGATGCACCTGAGCTCAATTTAGCTTCTCATAGCAAAGGGTCTGAATACTTATGTAAATAACGTATTTCATTTGCACCAAAAAATCGGTTGTGTGTAGATTCATGAGGAAAAAAATAATTGTAAACAATTGTAGAATGAGACTAATGTAACAAAGTGGAAAAAGTCAAGGGGTCTGAATACTTTTTCAATGCACTGTACATTGATTTACTGCTTTCAATAACTTTGTAAAACAGTCCTGTATGATTACCCATCTGTAATCATCTGCCAAACTCATGATTACCTCTCTGTAGCCTGTGGGACGGTGACAGCATGATTACCTCTCTGTAGCCTGTTTGACGGTGACAGCATGATTACCTCTCTGTAGCCTGTTTGACGGTGACAGCATGATTACCTCTCTGTAGCCTGTGGGACGGTGACAGCATGATTACCTCTGTAGCCTGTGGGACGGTGACAGCATGATTACCTCTCTGTAGCCTGTTTGACGGTGACAGCATGATTACCTCTCTGTAGCCTGTTTGACGGTGACAGCATGATTACCTCTCTGTAGCCTGTGGGACGGTGACAGCATGATTACCTCTCTGTAGCCTGTGGGACAGTGACATCATGATTACCTCTCTGTAGCCTGTGGGACAGTGACATCATGATTACCTCTCTGTAGCCTGTGGGACAGTGACATCATGATTACCTCTCTGTAGCCTGTGGGACAGTGACATCATGATTACCTCTCTGTAGCCTGTGGGACAGTGACATCATGATTACCTCTCTGTAGCCTGTTTGACGGTGACAGCATGATTACCTCTCTGTAGCCTGTGGGACGGTGACAGCATGATTACCTCTCTGTAGCCTGTGGGACAGTGACATCATGATTACCTCTCTGTAGCCTGTGGGACAGTGACATCATGATTACCTCTCTGTAGCCTGTGGGACAGTGACATCATGATTACCTCTCTGTAGCCCGTGGGACAGTAACAGCATGATTACCTCTCTGTAGCCTGTGGAGCAGTGACAGCATGATTACCTCTTTGTAGCATGTGGAACAGTGACAGCATGATTACCTCTCTGTAACCTGTGGAACAGTGACAGCATGATTACCTCTCTGTAGCCTGTGGGACAGTGACAGCATGATTACCTCTCTGTAGCCTGTGGAACGGTGACAGCATGATTACCTCTCTGTAGCCTGTGGGACAGTGAGTAACAATGTCTGTCTTACACCAGGTCTCCTTCAGAATGATGACATTTACAACTACAGTCCAAAGGTTCACTAGTGGAGGCCTTGAACGTTCCACATGCTAACTGATAGCGATTTAATATTGCAAAAATACAGTAACTACTAAGATACTGTAACTACAATGATACTGTAACTACTAAGATACAGTAACTACTAAGATACAGTAACTACTAAGATACAGTAACTACTAAGATACAGTAACTACTAAGATACAGTAACTACTAAGATACTGTAACTACTAAGATACAGTAACTACTAAGATACTGTAACTACTAAGATACAGTAACTACTAAGATACTGTAGCTACTAAGATACAGTAACTACAAAGCTGGCTCTATCGATCTCTCCAAGTGGATCAAAATCACTCTCCCTTCACCATGATGATGCAGGGATGAACTGCATTCCCTCCAACAGGCACTAGCTACAGAGACTAAAGGACAAACCTCTGTCTCTCTCTAGCTACAGAGACTAAAGGACAAACCTCTGTCTCTCTCTAGCTACAGAGACTAAAGGACAAGTCTCTGTCTCTCTCTAGCTACAGAGACTAAAGGACAAACCTCTGTCTCTCTCTAGCTACAGAGACTAAAGGACAAACCCCTGTCTCTCTCTAGCTACAGAGACTAAAGGACAAACCTCTGTCTCTCTCTAGCTACAGAGACTAAAGGACAAACCTCTGTCTCTCTCTAGCTACAGAGACTAAAGGACAAACCTCTGTCTCTCTCTAGCTACAGAGACTAAAGGACAAACCTCTGTCTCTCTCTAGCTACAGAGACTAAAGGACAAGTCTCTGTCTCTCTCTAGCTACAGAGACTAAAGGACAAACCTCTGTCTCTCTCTAGCTACAGAGACTAAAGGACAAACCCCTGTCTCTCTCTAGCTACAGAGACTAAAGGACACACCTCTGTCTCTGTCTCTCTTTAGCTACAGAGACTAAAGGACACAGCTCTGTCTCTGTCTCTCTCTAGCTACAGAGACTAAAGGACAAACCTCTGTCTCTCTCTAGCTACAGAGACTAAAGGACAAACCTCTGTCTCTCTCTCTCTCTGGCTACAGAGACTAAAGGACAAACCTCTGTCTCTGTCTAGCTACAGATACTAAAGGACAAACCCCTGTATTTCTCTAGCTACAGATACTAAAGGACAAACCCCTGTCTCTCTCTAGCTACAGAGACTAAAGGACAAACCCCTGTATCTCTCTAGCTACAGATACTAAAGGACAAACCCCTGTATTTCTCTAGCTACAGAGACTAAAGGACAAGTCTCTGTCTCTCTCTAGCTACAGAGACTAAAGGACAAACCTCTGTCTCTCTCTAGCTACAGAGACTAAAGGACAAACCCCTGTCTCTCTCTCTAGCTACAGAGACGAAAGGACAAACCTCTGTCTCTCTCTAGCTACAGAGACTAAAGGACAAACCTCTGTATCTCTCTAGCTACAGAGACTAAAGGACAAACCCCTGTCTCTCTCTAGCTACAGATACTAAAGGACAAACCCCTGTCTCTCTCTAGCTACAGAGACTAAAGGACAAACCCCTGTCTCTCTCTAGCTACAGAGACTACTCTCTGTGTGTGTGTGTGTGTCTCTATCTCTCTCTGTGTGTGTGTCTCTATCTCTCTATGTCTCTCTCACTCTCTCTCTCTAGCTACAGAGACTAAAAGCTAAAGCTCTCTAATGTTCTTTTCCTTACATCTTTAGAAGGCAGAATCTTACCCACTGCCCCTCTCCTCCCCTCCTCTCTTTTCTAGTCTGATCTCTCTTAAGGACATACATCTTGAAACAGGCACAGCTCTCCAGGAGGGCCACTTCACTAAAGAAAATACTGAGAGAAAAAGAGTCCTTATGTCATGTTGTGACCTTGATTTGATGTCATGTTGTAACCTTGATTTGATGTCATGTTGTAACCTTGATTTTACCACTTCCCCTGTCTGTTCTCTGTACCCACGTTTCATTTAATTTCTGTACCAACTACATCACAGTGACTTTGATATTGGATATAGTCTATATTTTCTACCCTCTTTTATCCCCTCCTCCTGTAGAATCTCCCCCTCCTGTAGAATCTCCTCCTCCTGTAGAATATCCTGCTCCTGTAGAATCTCCTCCTCCTCTAGAATATCCCCCTCCTGTAGAATCTCCTCTAGAATATCCTGCTCCTGTAGAATCTCCGCCTCCAGTAGAACTCCTCATCTTATAGAATCTCCTCCTCCTGTAGAATCACCTCCTGTAGAATCTCCTCCTCCTCTAGAATATTCTCCTCTTGTAGAATCTCATCCTCTTGTGTGTTTGTGACGCTCCAGTTCTCAGTGGAGGAGAGGAGGAAGGAGAGAGAGAGAGGGTAGAGGGAGGGAGGGAGGAAGGAGAGAGGGAAGAGAGAGAGAGAGAGAGGGAGGGAGGAAGGAAGGAGAGAAAGGGAAGAGAGAGAGGGAGGGAGTTAGGGAGGGGAGCAGATGAGGGAGGGAAGAGGAGAACGTGTTATACTGGAGATTCCCATGGTAACACACAGTAGGGTGGACAGAATATTCCACATTTTGATATTTTACAGCCATATTCTAAAATGGATTAAGTAAATAAAAGCATTAAGATTTCGCTTCACTGGAACTAAGAGGCGTAGCCCGAACCGTGAACAACAGCCCCAGACCTCATCCACCAAACTTTACAGTTGGCACTATGCATTGGGGCAGGTAGCGTTCTCCTTGCATCCGCCAAACCCAGATTTGTCCGTCGGGCTTCCAGATGGTGAAGCGTGATTCATCAGTCCAGAGAACGCGTTTCCACTGCTACAGAGTCCAATAGCGGCGAGCTTTACACCACTGCAGCCAACACTTAGTATTGCGCATGGTGATCTTAGGCTTGTGTGCGGCTGCTCGACCATGAAAACCCATTTCATGAAGCTCCCGACAAACAGTTCTTGTGCTGACGTTGCTTCCAGAGGCAGTTTGGAAGTCGGTAGTGAGTGTTGCAACCGAGGACAGACAATTTTTATGCGCTACGCGCTTCAGCTTGTGTGGCCTACCACTTTCGCGGCTGAGCCGTTGTTGCTCCTAGATGTTTTCACAATAACAGCACTTACAGTTGACTAGGGGGCAGCTCTAGCAGGGCAGACATTTTACAAACTGACTTGTTGGAAAGGTGGCATCCTATGACGGTGCCACGTTGAAAGTCACTCAGCTCTTCAGTAAGGCCATTCTACTGCCAATGTTTGTCTATGGAGATTGCATGGCGGTGTGCTCGATTTGATACATCTGTCAGCAACGGGTGTGGCTGAAATAGTGGAATCCACTCATTTGAAGGGGCGTCCACATACTGCTGTATATGAGTATCATTTGAAGGGGTGTCCACATACTGCTGTATATGAGTATCATTTGAAGGGGTGTCCACATACTGCTGTATATGAGTATCATTTGAAGGGGTGTCCTCATACTGCTGTATATGAGTATCATTTGAAGGGGTGTCCACATACTGCTGTATATGAGTATCATTTGAAGGGGTGTCCTCATACTGCTGTATATGAGTATCATTTGAAGGGGTGTCCACATACTGCTGTATATGAGTATCATTTGAAGGGGTGTCCACATACTGCTGTATATGAGTATCATTTGAAGGGGTGTCCTCATACTGCTGTATATGAGTATCATTTGAAGGGGTGTCCTCATACTGCTGTATATGAGTATCTGGCTTGTCATTCTTACTGCTTCCCTTGTAATGCCTTTATCTTTGTGATTGAATACCCACGTATTTCAGTTCTGTATTTGTTACATAAAGTAACCCTGTCTCTGTACCTCTCTCTCCTCCTCTCTCTCCTCCTCTCTCTCTCTCTCTCTCTCTCCTCTCTCTCTCTCTCTCTCTCCTCTCTCTCTCTCTCTCTGTCTCTCTCTCTTTCTCTCTCTCTCTCTCTCTCTCTCTCTCTCTGTCTCTCTCTCTTTCTCTCTCTCTCTCTCTCTCTCTCTCTCTCTCTCTCTCTCTCTCTCTCTCTCTCTCTCTCTCTCTCTCTCTCTCTCTCTCTCTCTCTCCCCTTCTCTCTCTCTCTCTCTCCCCTTCTCTCTCTCTCTCTCCCCCCTTCTCTCTCTCTCTCTCCCCCCTTCTCTCTCTCTCTCTCTCTCTCCCCTTCTCTCTCCCTCTCCCTCTCCCTCTCCCTTCCCTTCTCTAGGTAAATATGTGTACCAGCCGATGACCAACGTGTGCCGCCTCCCCAGCACCCCAGTGCCTGCCACGCCCACAGACCACCCCCATACCATGGACCTGACAGTCTCATTGGCCGAACGCTTCCTCATGACCGCCCCCGCCTTCCAAGCCCCGCCCTGCCTGGAGTCGCCAAAGTTCTGCATCATCTCAGACCTCTTTGTGGACGACTACATGGTGAAACGCATCAATGGGAAGATGTGCTATGTCCAGAGACCTCAACCTTCGACCATGCCCAGCCCGCCTCAATCACATCCCCCTCACCCCTGGTCCAAACCCCACCCCCAACGGACCCCCAGACACCACCCACACCCCCAGCCCAGACCACACCCCCAGGGCACCAAGCCCAGTGCCCTGGGGGACAAGGTCACCACCCCCAAAATAGACCACTGCTCCTCCCCGTCCAGCTCTGAGGATTCTGGGATAAATGCGCTGGGCGGCCATTACATGGAGTCATGTGACGAGGGTTCTGAGGAAGAGGAGGAAGACGAGGAGGAAGTGGAGGAGGAGGATGAAGAGTTAAGTAGTGATGGAGAGTCTAGTCCACTAAGTATGTGGAATCAAGATGAGTGTTCTCTGCTCTCTCCGTCCAAGTCTATGGTGGAGATTATTGAGAAGATCGAGACAACTGTGTGAGACAACTTGCACTGTCGCGTTGAAATGGAGACGATGAGACAGTGATCTAGCCGGTTCAGCTTAGAGCACACACACACACACACACACACACACACACACACACACACTAGCCTGTCAACGTTCCTCTAACTTATACTAATCGTACAACATCAAAACAGTGACCTGTTACCTATGAACTTTGACCTTTCACCTGTTATAGCATGGTTATCTATGACCTTTCACCCTGTTATAGCATGGTTACCTACGACCTTTCACCCTTTTATAGCATGGTGTACCGAACGCATTCTACTCTGGAGGGATTTCACTTATCTTTCCAGACCAGTAGTCAGCTGAAAAAAACCCACAAATGAACAAGAGCACAAATGTAGGAATCAGTGAATGTGATCTAGTCCATGACCCAACACACTTAAAGAAGAGCACGAAGTGACCAAACACTCTGAGGATTCTAAGTCATGAGGCTACTGCTTTTTACACAACAATCAAGGTTGAAACCCAAATGGCACCCTATTCTCTATATAGTGCACTACTTTAGACCAGGGCCCATAGGGGATAGTGCACTACTTTAGACCAGGACCCATAGGGGATAGTGCACTACTTTAGACCAGGGCCCATAAGGGATAGTGCACTACTTTAAACCAGGGCCTATAGGGGATAGTGCACTACTTTAGACCAGGGCCCATAAGGGATAGTGTACTACTTTAGACCAGGGCCCATAGGGGATAGTGCACTACTTTAGACCAGGGCCCATAGGGGATAGTGCACTACTTTAGACCAGGGCCCATAGGGGATAGTGCACTACTTTAGACCAGGGCCCATAGGGGATAGTGCACTACTTTAGACCAGGGCCCATAGGGGATAGTGCACTACTTTAGACCAGGCCCATAGGGGATAGTGCACTACTTTAGACCAGGGCCCATAGGGGATAGTGCACTACTTTAGACCAGGGCCCATAGGGGATAGTGCACTACTTTAGACCAGGGCCCATAGGGGATAGTGCACTACTTTAGACCAGGGCCCATAGGGGATAGTGCACTACTTTAGACCAGGGGCCCATAGGGGATAGTGCACTACTTTAGACCAGGCCCATAGGGGATAGTGCACTACTTTAGACCAGGGCCCATAGGGAGTAGTGCACTACTTTAGACCAGGGCCCATAGGGGATAGTGCACTACTTTAGACCAGAGCCCATAGGGGATAGTGCACTACTTTAGACCAGGGCCCATAGGGGATAGTGCACTACTTTAGACCAGGGCCCATAGGGGATAGTGCACTACTTTAGACCAGGGCCCATAGGGGATAGTGCACTACTTTAGACCAGGCCCATAGGGGATAGTGCACTACTTTAGACTATGGCCCATAGGGGATAGTGCACTACTTTAGACCAGGGCCCATAGGGGATAGTGCACTACTTTAGACCAGGGCCCATAGGGAGTAGTGCACTACTTTAGACTATGGCCCATAGGGGATAGTGCACTACTTTAGACCAGGGCCCATAAGGGATAGTGCACTACTTTAGACTATGGCCCATAGGGGATAGTGCACTACTTTAGACTATGGCCCATAGGGGATAGTGCACTACTTTAGACCAGGGCCCATAGGGGATAGTGCACTACTTTAGACCAGGGCCCATAGGGGATAGTGCACTACTTTAGACCAGGGCCCATAGGGGATAGTGCACTACTTTAGACCAGGCCCATAGGGGATAGTGCACTACTTTAGACTATGGCCCATAGGGGATAGTGCACTACTTTAGACCAGGGCCCATAGGGGATAGTGCACTACTTTAGACCAGGGCCCATAGGGAGTAGTGCACTACTTATCTACACCGGTGGAGGAAGGGTTACAGCGTCCAGACACACCCAGTGTCCTGCCAAGGCTTTCTGACAATCATCTGACTATATCGGAAGTGTGAACATAGACCCTGTACATGTAACTGCCTGAGGAGTCACAGCCCAGGACAGGAAATCTCAGTGTATTACAGACATAATGCAGAGCAGTAGCAGTGGGACTAGGACATTGTTCTGACCACAACAAAACAACAACAACAAGACCCGCTGTGTGTCTTGTCCGTCTCTAAATGATTGCTCCAATCACATGTTGAGGGTCTTGAACAAAGCACACCTTTCTGATCTGTTAACACACAGAAACTATAGACACACACACACGCACACAAACACGCATATATATACACGCTTTGTGGGTGAATTTCTATTCCTCTCTGATTGAAAGAGAATCGTAACATCAGGGATAAAAAAAAAAATATACGCTTTAAAACATCACTGTAAATACAGATGCAGGATCTTAATTTGATCACCGTGTTGCAGGACAACTTTCCTGCAATGCAGGAAATATACAACTTGTAGTGTATTTGAGGTTTTAAAAGGCTTCTGAAGTTTCTAATTTCCACTTTGAAATGTCAGACATCTATCAACCCCGACAAAAATGTAAATTCATTCAAATCCACGTAATAATTCACATTTCCTGTTGATGCAGGGTTCATTTCATACTGTAGCAAACTGGCTCAAATGAAGATCCTACATCTGTACACATACAGTCAAATGATCACATATTACAGAGGGAATATCAAGCAAACCATGATCTGATTTTTCTAATAAATGTTTTCACTAAAAAGAGGCTGCCTTGTGTGTTTTGTGTGGTGATTGAGTCCCAAGAAGTGAGTTTGTCATATTAACATTTCTATCAGCATGTATCTCTAAAACAGCATTACAATACATCCATCAGAAACAGTAGAGACAAAGGATTAATACAGTACAATATGACCTCACTGTCAACAGTAGAGATATAGGATTAATACAGTACAGTAGAGATATAGGATTAATACAGTACAGTAGAGATATAGGAGTAATACAGTACAATATTACCTCACTGTCAACAGTAGCGATATAGGATTAATACAGTGCAGTAGAGATATAGGATTAATACAGTACAATATTACCTCACTGTCAACAGTAGAGATATAGGATTAATACAGTACAATATTACCTCACTGTCAACAGTAGAGATATAGGATTAATACAGTACAGTAGAGATATAGGATAAATACAGTACAATATTACCTCACTGTCAACAGTAGAGATATAGGATTAATACAGTACAGTAGAGATATAGGATTAATACAGTACAGTAGAGATATAGGATTGATACAGTACAGTAGATATATAGGATTAATACAGTACAATATTACCTCACTGTCAACAGTAGAGATACAGTGCCTTGCGAAAGTATTCGGCCCCCTTGAACTTTGCGACCTTTTCCCATTCCTCCTTGCAAAACAGCTCGAGCTCAGTGAGGTTGGATGGAGAGCATTTGTGAACAGCAGTTTTCAGTTCTTTCCACAGATTCTCGATTGGATTCAGGTCTGGACTTTGACTTGGCCATTCTAACACCTGGATATGTTTATTTTTGAACCATTCCATTGTAGATTTTGCTTTATGTTTTGGATCATAGTCTTGGTGGAAGACAAATCTCCGTCCCAGTCTCAGGTCTTTTGCAGACTCCATCAGGTTTTCTTCCAGAATGGTCCTGTATTTGGCTCCATCCATCTTCCCATCAATTTTAACCATCTTCCCTGTCCCTGCTGAAGAAAAGCAAGCCCAAACCATGATGCTGCCACCACCATGTTTGACAGTGGGGATGGTGTGTTCAGGGTGATGAGCTGTGTTGCTTTTACGCCTAACATAACGTTTTGCATTGTTGCCAAAAAGTTCAATTTTGGTTTCATCTGACCAGAGCACCTTCTTCCACATGTTTGGTGTGTCTCCCAGGTGGCTTGTGGCAAACTTTAAACGACACTTTTTATGGATATCTTTAAGAAATGGCTTTCTTCTTGCCACTCTTCCATAAAGGCCAGATTTGTGCATTATACGACTGATTGTTGTCCTATGGACAGAGTCTCCCACCTCAGCTGTAGATCTCTGCAGTTCATCCAGAGTGATCATGGGCCTCTTGGCTGCATCTCTGATCAGTCTTCTCCTTGTATGAGCTGAAAGTTTAGAGGGACGGCCAGGTCTTGGTAGATTTGCAGTGGTCTGATACTCCTTCCATTTCAATATTATCGCTTGCACAGTGCTCCTTGGGATGTTTAAAGCTTGGGAAATCTTTTTGTATCCAAATCCGGCTTTAAACTTCTTCACAACAGTATCTCGGACCTGCCTGGTGTGTTCCTTGTTCTTCATGATGTTCTCTGCGCTTTTAACGGACCTCTGAGACTATCACAGTGCAGGTGCATTTATAGGGAGACTTGATTACACACAGGTGGATTGTATTTATCATCATTAGTCATTTAGGTCAACATTGGATCATTCAGAGATCCTCACTGAACTTCTGGAGAGAGTTTGCTGCACTGAAAGTAAAGGGGCTGAATAATTTTGCACCCCCAATTTTTCAGTTTTTGATTTGTTAAAAAAGTTTGAAATATTCAATAAATGTCGTTCCACTTCATGATTGTGTCCCACTTGTTGTTGATTCTTCACAAAAAAATACAGTTTTATATCTTTATGTTTGAAGCCTGAAATGTGGCAAAAGGTCGCAAAGTTCAAGGGGGCCGAATACTTTCGCAAGGCACTGTATAGGATTAATACAGTACAATATTACCTCACTGTCAACAGTAGAGATATAGGATTAATACAGTACAGTAGATATATAGGATTAATACAGTACAGTAGAGATATAGGATTGATACAGTACAGTAGAGATATAGGAGTAATACAGTACAGTAGAGATCTAGGAGTAATACAGTACAATATTACCTCACTATCAACAGTAGAGATATAGGATTAATACAGTACAATAGAGATATAGGATTAATACAGTACAGTAGAGATATAGGATTTATACAGTACAGTAGAGATATAGGATAAATGCAGTACAATGTTACCTCACTGTCAACAGTGTAGTTCATTGACCTTGCCACCCCTCTCTTCCCTCCCATCCACCAATTCCTCCTTCCCTCTCACTCTCTCTCCCCTCCCCTTCCCGCCTCTTCCCCATTCACAACTCTCTTCTCTTCCTTCCCATCTACTCCCCTCCCTCTCCCTCCTTCCCCTCTACTCCCCTCCCATTCCCTCCGTCCTCTCTGCTCCCCTCCCCTCCCTCCTTCCCCTCTACTCCCCTCTACTCCCCTCCCCCTCTACTCCCGTCTACTCCCATCTACTCCCCTCCCTCTACTCCCCTCTACTCCCCTCCCTCTACTCCCCTCCCCCTCTACTCCCCTCCCCCTCTACTCCCCTCCCCCTCCCCTCTACTCCCCTCCCCCTCTACTCCCCTCTACTCCCCTCCCTCCTTCCTCTCTGCTCCCATGAAGCATTCATCATTTCCACTCTAGTGTGTTTCTCACCACCATGCATTAGATGGCAGCCAGAACCACCAGGAGATAGGAGACAGAACCACCAGGAGATAGGAGCCAGAACCACCAGGAGATAGGAGCCAGAACCACCAGGAGATAGGAGCCAGAACCACCAGGAGATAGCAGCCAGAACCACCAGGAGATAGCAGCCAGGACCACCAGGAGATAGGAGCCAGAACCACCAGGAGATAGGAGCCAGAACCACCAGGAGATAGCAGACAGCAGCCAGAACCACCAGGAGATAGCAGACAGAACCACCAGGAGATAGCAGCCAGAACCACCATGCAGGAGATAGCAGACAGAACCACCATGCAGGAGATAGCAGACAGAACCACCATGCAGGAGATAGCAGACAGAACCACCAGGAGATAGGAGCCAGAACCACCAGGAGATAGCAGACAGAACCACCAGGAGATAGCAGCCAGAACCACCATGCAGGAGATAGCAGCCAGAACCACCATGCAGGAGATAGCAGACAGAACCACCATGCAGGAGATAGGAGCCAGAACCACCAGGAGATGGCAGCCAGAACCACCAGGAGATAGCAGACAGAACCACCATGCAGGAGATAGCAGCCAGAACCACCAGGAGATAGCAGTCAGAACCACCAGGAGATAGCAGACAGAACCACCAGGAGATAGCAGACAGAACCACCAGGAGATGGCAGCCAGAACCACCAAGAGATAGCAGACAGAACCACCATGCAGGAGATAGCAGCCAGAACCACCAGGAGATAGCAGTCAGAACCACCAGGAGATAGCAGCCAGAATCACCAGGAGATAGGAGCCAGAACCACCAGGAGATAGAGACATCTGCTCTACAAAGACACCTCTCTCTCTATCCACCCATCATGATGTGAGTCATGTGTCCAAAGGGGGAAGTACCGGTCCCCTGGGGCCCTTTGGTAAATATGCTAAATGTTTTCTTCACATGCCTGTCAGCAAAAGGAATAAAATATGTTGGTAATGGATGACAGTTACTCCACATGATCTGAAGTTTTCCCACCTCCAGTGAGATGATGTGTATTGATAGTGAGATGTTGTACTGCTCTTGTTTTCTTGTCTTTGTTTTTGTCCTGCTCCAATAACACACGTCACCAGATTGGGTCTGCTGGATGGTGGGGATTTCTCCCTGAGGATTAACCCTCTGACTCCCTGATCTGTACCTCTGTAATGAGATTATAAACGGAGACACCTTTCCTTCTCAAAACAAGGTCTGTGCCTACTGCCAAATTGCAGATACTGGTAAGTGAGGATTCGTTCAGTCAGTCACTTGCATGAACACAGAAATTGGTTATTAGAACATTCTATCATTCTATCCTCTTGTCACTTATGTGACCTCACTCTTTTTATCTTCTGGAGAGAAAGAACGAGAAATAGAATGAGAGAGAGAAATAGAATGAGAGAGAAATAGAATGAGAGGGAGAAATAGAATGAGAGAGAAATAGAATGAGAGAGAAATAGAATGAGAGGGAGAAATAGAATGAGAGAGAAATAGAATGAGAGAGAAATAGAATGAGAGGGAGAAATAGAATAGAATGAGAGAGAGAAATAGAAGAGAGAGAAATAGAATGAGAGAGAGAAATAGAATGAGAGAGAGAAATAGAATGAGAGAGAGAAATAGAATGAGAGAGAAATAGAATGAGAGAGAGAAATAGAATGAGAGAGAGAAATAGAATGAGAGAGAGAAATAGAATGAGAGAGAAATAGAATGAGAGAGAGAAATAGAATGAGAGAGAGAAATAGAATGAGAGAGAGAAATAGAATGAGAGAGAGAAATAGAATGAGAGAGAGAAATAGAATGAGAGAGAAATAGAATGAGAGAGAGAAATAGAATGAGAGAGAAATAGAATGAGAGAGAAATAGAATGAGAGAGAGAAATAGAATGAGAGAGAGAAATAGAATGAGAGAGAGAAATAGAATGAGAGAGAGAAATAGAATGAGAGAGAGAAATAGAATGAGAGAGAGAAATAGAATGAGAGAGAGAAATAGAATGAGAGAGAGAAATAGAATGAGAGAGAGAAATAGAATGAGAGAGAAATAGAATGAGAGAGAGAAATAGAATGAAAGAGAGAAATAGAATGAGAGAGAGAAATAGAATGAGAGAGAGAAATAGAATGAGAGAGAAATAGAATGAGAGAGAGAAACATAGAATGAGAGAGAGAAATAGAATGAGAGAGAAAGAAATAGAATGAGAGAGAAATAGAATGAGAGAGAAATAGAATGAGAGAGAGAAATAGAATGAGAGAGAAATAGAATGAGAGAGAGAGAAATAGAATGAGAGAGAGAGAAATAGAATGAGAGAGAGAAATAGAATGAGAGAGAAATAGAATGAGAGAGAGAAATAGAATGAGAGAGAGAGTGCCTGGGAGACAGGAGAGAGAATAGAATGAGAGAGAGAGTGCCTGGGAGACAGGAGAGAGATATAGAATGAGAGGGAGAGTGCCTGGGAGACAGGAGAGAGAATAGAATGAGAGAGAGAGTGCCTGGGAGACAGGAGAGAGAATAGAATGAGATAGAGAGTGCCTGGGAGACAGGAGAGAGAATAGAATGAGAGAGAGAGTGCCTGGGAGACAGGAGAGAGAATATAATGAGAGAGAGAGTGCCTGGGAGACAGGAGAGAGAATAGAATGAGAGAGAGAGTACCTGGGAGACAGGAGAGAGAATAGAATGAGAGAGAGAGTGCCTGGGAGACAGGAGAGAGAATAGAATGAGAGAGAGAGTGCCTGGGAGACAGGAGAGAGATATAGAATGAGAGGGAGAGTGCCTGGGAGACAGGAGAGAGAATAGAATGAGAGAGAGAGTGCCTGGGAGACAGGAGAGAGAATAGAATGAGAGAGAGAGTGCCTGGGAGACAGGAGAGAGATATAGAATGAGAGGGAAAGTGCCTGGGAGACAGGAGAGAGATAGAGTTTCTCCCTAGAGGGGAGACAGGAGAGAGACAGAGTTTCTCCCTAGAGGGGAGACAGGAGAGAGATAGAGTTTCTCCCTAGAGGGGAGACAGGAGAGAGATAGAGTTTATCCCTAGAGGGGAGACAGGAGAGAGATAGAGTTTATCCCTAGAGGGGAGACAGGAGAGAGATAGAGTTTCTCCCTAGAGGGGAGACAGGAGAGAGATAGAGTTTCTCCCTAGAGGGGAGACAGGAGAGAGATAGAGTTTCTCCCTAGAGGGGAGACAGGAGAGAGATAGAGTTTCTCCCTAGAGGGGAGACAGGAGAGAGATAGAGTTTCTCCCTAGAGGGGAGACAGGAGAGAGACAGAGTTTCTCCCTAGAGGGGAGACAGGAGAGAGACAGAGTTTCTCCCTAGAGGGGAGACAGGAGAGAGATAGAGTTTCTCTCTAGAGGGGAGACAGGAGAGAGACAGAGTTTCTCCCTAGAGGGGAGACAGGAGAGAGATAGAGTTTCTCCCTAGAGGGGAGACAGGAGAGAGATAGAGTTTCTCCCTAGAGGGGAGACAGGAGAGAGACAGAGTTTCTCCCTAGAGGGGAGACAGGAGAGAGATAGAGTTTCTCCCTAGAGGGGAGACAGGAGAGAGATAGAGTTTCTCCCTAGAGGGGAGACAGGAGAGAGATAGAGTTTCTCCCTAGAGGGGAGACAGGAGAGAGACAGAGTTTCTCCCTAGAGGGGAGACAGGAGAGATAGAGTTTCTCCCTAGAGGGGAGACAGGAGAGAGATAGAGTTTCTCCCTAGAGGGGAGACAGGAGAGAGACAGAGTTTCTCCCTAGAGGGGAGACAGGAGAGAGATAGAGTTTCTCCCTAGAGGGGAGACAGGAGAGAGATAGAGTTTCTCCCTAGAGGGGACGAAGCCATTCACATCACTTGTCAATCATAATAGGTTCCCAAATCGTCTCAGTCCAGAAGGCTTGGCCAGCTACTCAGAAAAACACCCTCTTATCAGACTCCTGTTTCCCAACTCAAACCCACAACAATTATTTGAACGTGTTTCTCCCTAGAGGGGAGACAGGAGAGAGATAGAGTTTCTCCCTAGAGGGGAGAAAGCCATTCACATCACTTGTCAATCATAATAGGTTCCCAGATCGTCTCAGTCCAGAAGGCTTGGCCAGCTACTCAGAAAAACACCCTCTTATCAGACTCCTGTTTCCCAACTCAAACCCACAACAATTATTTCAACGTATTTCCATTTAATTGGTCCGTCGACACGCTTCGCACACAGGAGAAAGAAAGACAACATTATTTCCCCGGTTTTCACAAGCTATCAAAATCTACCTCAGGCGGGGAAAATGAGTGAGAGAAGAAGAAAACAGTAATTGTTAATGTGTTCATGAATATTCTCCCTAATGGAAGTGAAATGAAGTGGTTCTCTCTCTGTGTGGGTGGTGGGTGGTCTGGAGGTAAGAGGGGAAGATGATGATGGAGAGAAGGGTGGATGGAGGGAGGAGAAGAGGGGGGAGGAATATAATGATAAACAGACGCACGCACCACTGTTACAGTACCAGCCTCCTGCATGGAAAGCCTCGGGGAGTGTATCTCTCTGTTTTCTCCCTCTCTCATCCTCTCTCCCCCTCTCATCCTGTCTCTCCCTCTCTCATCCTGTTTCTCCCTCTCTCATCCTGTTTCTCCCTCTCTCATCCTGTCTCTCCCTCTCTCATCCTGTTTCTCCCTCTCTCATCCTGTCTCTCATCCTGTTTCTCCCTCTGTTTTCTCCCTCTCTCATCCTGTCTCTCCCTGTTTTCTCCCTCTGTTTTCTCCCTCTCTCATCCTGTTTCTCCCTCTCCCATCCTGTCTCTCATCCTGTTTCTCCCTCTCTCATCCTGTCTCTCCCTCTCTGTTTTCTCCCTCTCTCATCCTGTCTCTCCCTCTCTCATCCTGTTTCTCCCTCTGTTTTCTCCCTCTCTCATCCTGTCTCTCCCTCTCTGTTTTCTCCCTCTCTCATCCTGTCTCTCCCTCTCTCATCCTGTCTCTCCCTCTCTCATCCTGTCTCCCTCTGTTTTCTCCCTCTCTCATCCTGTCTCTCCCTCTCTCATCCTGTCTCTCACTCTCTCATCCTGTCTCTCCCTCTCTCATCCTGTCTCTATCATCCTGTATCTCCCTCTCTCTTCCTGTCTCTCCCTCTCTCTTCCTGTCTCTCCCTCTCTCATCCTGTCTCTCCCTCTCTCCTCCTGCCTCTCCCTCTCTCATCCTGTCTCTCCCTCTCTCATCCTGTCTCTCCCTCTCTCATCCTGTCTCTCCCTCTCTTCCTGTCTCTCCCTCTCTCTTCCTGTCTCTCCCTCTCTCTTCCTGTCTCTCCCTCTCTCTTCCTGTCTCTCCCTCTCTCTTCCTGTCTCTCCCTCTCTCACCCTGTCTCTCCCTCTCTCATCCTGTCTCTCCTTCTCTCTTCCTGTCTCTCCCTCTCTCTTCCTGTCTCTCCCTCTCATCCAGTCTCCCTCTGTTTTCTCCCTCTCTCATCCTCTCTCCCTCTCTCATCCTGTCTCTCCCTCTCTCATCCTGTCTCTCCCTCTCTCTTCCTGTCTCTCCCTCTCTCTTCCTGTCTCTCCCTCTCTCTTCCTGTCTCTCCCTCTCTCATCCTGTCTCTCCCTCTCTCTTCCTGTCTCTCCCTCTCTCATCCTGTCTCTCCCTCTCTTCCTGTCTCTCCCTCTCTCTTCCTGTCTCTCCCTCTCTCTTCCTGTCTCTCCCTCTCTCTTCCTGTCTATCCCTCTCTCTTCCTGTCTCTCCCTCTCTCATCCTGTCTCTCCCTCTCTCATCCTGTCTCTCCTTCTCTCATCCTGTCTCTCCCTCTCTCTTCCTGTCTCTCCCTCTCTCTTCCTGTCTCTCCCTCTCTCATCCTGTCTCTCCCTCTCTCATCCTTTCTCTCCCTCTCTGTTTTCTCCCTCTCTCATCCTGTCTCTCCCTCTCTCTTCCTGTCTCTCCCTCTCATCCTGTCTCCCTCTGTTTTCTCCCTCTCTCATCCTCTCTCCCTCTCTCATCCTGTCTCTCCCTCTCTCATCCTCTCTCCCTCTCTCATCTTGTCTCTCCCTCTCTCTTCCTGTCTCTCCCTCTCTCTTCCTGTCTCTCCCTCTCTCATCCTCTCTCTTCCTGTCTCTCCCTCTCTCTTCCTGTCTCTCCCTCTCTAATCCTGTCTCTCCCTTAGGCAGAATAACACATTTGGAAAAACAAACCAGGTGCACTTCTAAAGAACTGTGTTAGCTCTGCCTCTTTGCACAGTGTTTAGTTCCATACTCAGACAGACATCTATCCAGTTTAATAGTGTTTAGTTCCACACTCAGACAGACATCTATCTAGTTTAATAGTGTTTAGTTCCACACTCAGACAGACATCTATCCAGTTTAATAGTGTTTAGTTCCATACTGAGACAGACATCTATCTAGTTTAATAGTGTTTAGTTCCACACTCAGACAGACATCTATCCAGTTTAATAGTGTTTAGTTCCATACACTCAGACAGACATCTATCCAGTTTAATAGTGTTTAGTTCCACACTCAGACAGACATCTATCCAGTTTAATAGTGTTTAGTTCCATACTGAGACAGACATCTATCCAGTTTAATAGTGTTTAGTTCCATACTGAGACAGACATCTATCTAGTTTAATAGTGTTTAGTTCCACACTCAGACAGACATCTATCTAGTTTAATAGTGTTTAGTTCCATACACTCAGACAGACATCTATCCAGTTTAATAGTGTTTAGTTCCACACTGAGACAGACATCTATCTAGTTTAATAGTGTTTAGTTCCATACACTCAGACAGACATCTATCCAGTTTAATAGTGTTTAGTTCCATACTGAGACAGACATCTATCTAGTTTAATAGTGTTTAGTTCCACACTCAGACAGACATCTATCTAGTTTAATAGTGTTTAGTTCCATACACTCAGACAGACATCTATCCAGTTTAATAGTGTTTAGTTCCACACTCAGACAGACATCTATCTAGTTGAATAGTGTTTAGTTCCATACACTCAGACAGACATCTATCCAGTTTAATAGTGTTTAGTTCCACACTGAGACAGACATCTATCTAGTTTAATAGTGTTTAGTTCCATACACTCAGACAGACATCTATCCAGTTTAATAGTGTTTAGTTCCACACTGAGACAGACATCTATCTAGTTTAATAGTGTTTAGTTCCATACACTCAGACAGACATCTATCCAGTTTAATAGTGTTTAGTTCCATACACTCAGACAGACATCTCTCTAGTTTAATAGTGTTTAGTTCCACACTCAGACAGACATCTATCTAGTTTAATAGTGTTTAGTTCCATACACTCAGACAGACATCTATCTAGTTTAATAGTGTTTAGTTCCATACACTCAGACAGACATCTATCTAGTTTAATAGTGTTTAGTTCCATACACTCAGACAGACATCTATCCAGTTTAATAGTGTTTAGTTCCATACTGAGACAGACATCTATCTAGTTTAATAGTGTTTAGTTCCATACTGAGACAGACATCTATCTAGTTTAATAGTGTTTAGTTCCACACTCAGACAGACATCTATCTAGTTTAATAGTGTTTAGTTCCATACACTCAGACAGACATCTCTCTAGTTTAATAGTGTTTAGTTCCACACTCAGACAGACATCTATCTAGTTTAATAGTGTTTAGTTCCACACTCAGACAGACATCTATCTAGTTTAATAGTGTTTAGTTCCACACTCAGACAGACATCTATCTAGTTTAATAGTGTTTAGTTCCTCACTCAGACAGACATCTATCTAGTTTAATAGTGTTTAGTTCCACACTCAGACAGACATCTATCTAGTTTAATAGTGTTTAGTTCCATACTGAGACAGACATCTATCTAGTTTAATAGTGTTTAGTTCCATACTGAGACAGACATCTATCTAGTTTAATAGTGTTTAGTTCCACACTCAGACAGACATCTATCTAGTTTAATAGTGTTTAGTTCCATACACTCAGACAGACATCTATCCAGTTTAATAGTGTTTAGTTCCATACACTCAGACAGACATCTATCTAGTTTAATAGTGTTTAGTTCCTCACTCAGACAGACATCTATCCAGTTTAATAGTGTTTAGTTCCATACACTCAGACAGACATCTATCTAGTTTAATAGTGTTTAGTTCCTCACTCAGACAGACATCTATCTAGTTTAATAGTGTTTAGTTCCATACACTCAGACAGACATCTATCTAGTTTAATAGTGTTTAGTTCCATACACTCAGACAGACATCTATCCAGTTTAATAGTGTTTAGTTCCATACTGAGACAGACATCTATCTAGTTTAATAGTGTTTAGTTCCACACTGAGACAGACATCTATCCAGTTTAATAGTGTTTAGTTCCATACACTCAGACAGACATCTATCCAGTTTAATAGTGTTTAGTTCCACACTCAGACAGACATCTATCCAGTTTAATAGTGTTTAGTTCCATACTCAGACAGACATCTATCTAGTTTAATAGTGTTTAGTTCCATACTGAGACAGACATCTATCTAGTTTAATAGTGTTTAGTTCCATACACTCAGACAGACATCTATCTAGTTTAATAGTGTTTAGTTCCATACACTCAGACAGACATCTATCCAGTTTAATAGTGTTTAGTTCCATACACTCAGACAGACATCTATCCAGTTTAATAGTGTTTAGTTCCATACTTACAGACATCTATCTAGTTTAATAGTGTTTAGTTCCATACTGAGACAGACATCTATCTAGTTTAATAGTGTTTAGTTCCATACACTCAGACAGACATCTATCCAGTTTAATAGTGTTTAGTTCCATACTGAGACAGACATCTATCTAGTTTAATAGTGTTTAGTTCCATACACTCAGACAGACATCTATCTAGTTTAATAGTGTTTAGTTCCACACTCAGACAGACATCTATCTAGTTTAATAGTGATTGGTTCCATACTGAGACAGACATCTATCTAGTTTAATAGTGTTTAGTTCCATACACTCAGACAGAGATCTATCCAGTTTAATAGTGTTTAGTTCCATACTGAGACAGACATCTATCCAGTTTAATAGTGTTTAGTTCCATACACTCAGACAGACATCTATCTAGTTTAATAGTGTTTAGTTCCATACACTCAGACAGACATCTATCTAGTTTAATAGTGTTTAGTTCCATACTCAGACAGACATCTATCCAGTTTAATAGTGTTTAGTTCCACACACTCAGACAGACATCTATCCAGTTTAATAGTGTTTAGTTCCATACACTCAGACAGACATCTATCCATCCACACACCACTCTGACAGTAGGGTCCAGCAGGCTTCAGTGTTGTCTATCCATCCACACACCACTCTGACAGTAGGGTCCAGCAGGCTTCAGTGTTATCTATCCATCCACACACCACTCTGACAGTAGGGTCCAGCAGGCTTCAGTGTTATCTATGACAGTAGGGTGCAGCAGGCTTCAGTGTTATCTATCCATCCACACACCACTCTGACAGTAGGGTCCAGCAGGCTTCAGTGTTATCTATGACAGTAGGGTGCAGCAGGCTTCAGTGTTATCTATCCATCCACACACCACTCTGACACCATCAGTTACCACTGCAGTCGTGTTTCTAACCACTGAGCATAACATTCTCTCTGGCCTTTAGAGGGATGGGGGTATTGTTCCATATAATGCAAACCTACGCAATCATTCCACAAACCACTCAGACTACAACAGACAAGTATCCTTCACCTGGTACCACTCCACTCAACCAGCCACCTCATACCACTTCAAGCCTGTTTCTAAACACTGAGCTCTCCTGTTGAGAGGTGAATTGCTCCATTGTTTAATGGCAGACAGTCTCATTCTCCCGTTGAGAGGTTAATTATTCCATTGTTTCATGGTAGACAGTCTCATTCTCCTGTTGAGAGGTTAATTCTTCCATTGTTTCATGGTAGACAGTCTCATTCTCCTGTTGAGAGGTGAATTGTTCCATTGTTTAATGGCAGACAGTCTCATTCTCCCGTTGAGAGGTTAATTATTCCATTGTTTCATGGTAGACAGTCTCATTCTCCTGTTGAGAGGTTAATTCTTCCATTGTTTCATGGTAGACAGTCTCATTCTCCTGTTGAGAGGTGAATTGTTCCATTGTTTAATGGCAGACAGTCTCATTCTCCCGTTGAGAGGTTAATTATTCCATTGTTTCATGGTAGACAGTCTCATTCTCCTGTTGAGAGGTGAATTCTTCCATTGTTTCATGGTAGACATTCTCATTCTCCTGTTGAGGTGAATTATTCCATTGTTTCATGGCAGACGGTCTCATTCTCCTGTTGATAGGTGAATTATTCCATTGTTTCATGGTAGACAGTCTCATTCTCCTGTTGAGAGGTGAATTATTCCATTGTTTCATGGTAGACAGTCTCATTCTCCTGTTGAGAGGTGAATTGTTCCATTGTTTCATGGTAGACAGTCTCATTCTCCTGTTGAGAGGTGAATTCTTCCATTGTTTCATGGTAGACAGTCTCATTCTCCTGTTGAGAGGTGAATTCTTCCATTGTTTCATGGTAGACAGTCTCATTCTCCTGTTGAGAGATCCATTATTCCATTATTTCATGGTAGACAGTCTCATTCTCCTGTTGAGAGGTGTATTCTTCCATTATTTCATGGTAGACAGTCTCATTCTCCTGGTGAGAGATCCATTATTTCATGGTAGACATTCTCATTCTCCTGTTGAGAGGTGAATTATTCCATTGTTTCATGTAGACAGTCTCATTCTCCTGTTGAGAGGTGAATTATTCCATTGTTTCATGGTAGACAGTCTCATTCTCCTGTTGAGAGATCCATTCTTCCATTGTTTCATGGTAGACAGTCTCATTCTCCTGTTGAGAGATCCATTCTTCCATTGTTTCATGGCAGACAGTCTCATTCTCCTGTTGAGAGATCCATTCTTCCATTGTTTCATGGTAGACAGTCTCATTCTCCTGTTGAGAGATCCATTCTTCCATTGTTTCATGGCAGACAGTCTCATTCTCCTGTTGAGAGATCCATTCTTCCATTGTTTCATGGTAGACAGTCTCATTCTCCTGTTGAGAGATCCATTCGTCCATTGTTTCATGGTAGACAGTCTCATTCTCCTGTTGAGAGATCCATTGTTTCATGGTAGACAGTCTCATTCTCCTGGTGAGAGATCCATTATTCCATGGTAGACAGTCTCATTCTCCTGGTGAGAGATCCATTATTCCATGGCAGACAGTCTCATTCTCCTGGTGAGAGATCCATTGTTCCATGGCAGACAGTCTCATTCTCCTGACACCACCACCACCCAGACAGTCTCATTCTCCTGACACCACCACCACCCAGACAGTCTCATTCTCCTGACACCACCACCACACAGACAGTCTCATTCTCCTGACACCACCACCACCCAGACAGTCTCATTCTCCTGGTGAGAGATCCATTATTCCATGGTAGACAGTCTCATTCTCCTGGTGAGAGATCCATTGTTCCATGGCAGACAGTCTCATTCTCCTGACACCACCACCACCCAGACAGTCTCATTCTCCTGGTGAGAGATCCATTATTCCATGGTAGACAGTCTCATTCTCCTGGTGAGAGATCCATTATTCCATGGTAGACAGTCTCATTCTCCTGGTGAGAGATCCATTATTCCATGGTAGACAGTCTCATTCTCCCGTTGAGAGATCCATTGTTCTATGGCAGACAGTCTCATTCTCCTGGTGAGAGATCCATTGTTCCATGGCAGACAGTCTCATTCTCCTGGTGAGAGATCCATTGTTCCATGGCAGACAGTCTCATTCTCCTGGTGAGAGATCCATTGTTCCATGGCAGACAGTCTCATTCTCCTGGTGAGAGATCCATTGTTCCATGGCAGACAGTCTCATTCTCCTGACACCACCACCACCCAGACAGTCTCATTCTCCTGACACCACCACCACCCAGACAGTCTCATTCTCCTGACACCACCACCACCCAGCCAGTCTCATTCTCCTGGTGAGAGATCCATTGTTCCATGGCAGACAGTCTCATTCTCCTGGTGAGAGATCCATTGTTTCATGGTAGACAGTCTCATTCTCCTGGTGAGAGATCCATTGTTCCATGGCAGACAGTCTCATTCTCCCGTTGAGAGATCCATTGTTCCATGGCAGACAGTCTCATTCTCCTGGTGAGAGATCCATTGTTCCATGGCAGACAGTCTCATTCTCCTGACACCACCACCACCCAGACAGTCTCATTCTCCTGACACCACCACCACCCAGACAGTCTCATTCTCCTGACACCACCACCACCCAGACAGTCTCATTCTCCTGACACCACCACCACCCAGCCAGTCTCATTCTCCTGACACCACCACCACACAGACAGTCTCATTCTCCTGACACCACCACCACCCAGACAGTCTCATTCTCCTGGTGAGAGATCCATTATTCCATGGTAGACAGTCTCATTCTCCTGGTGAGAGATCCATTGTTCCATGGCAGACAGTCTCATTCTCCTGACACCACCACCACCCAGACAGTCTCATTCTCCTGGTGAGAGATCCATTATTCCATGGTAGACAGTCTCATTCTCCTGGTGAGAGATCCATTATTCCATGGTAGACAGTCTCATTCTCCTGGTGAGAGATCCATTATTCCATGGTAGACAGTCTCATTCTCCCGTTGAGAGATCCATTGTTCTATGGCAGACAGTCTCATTCTCCTGGTGAGAGATCCATTGTTCCATGGCAGACAGTCTCATTCTCCTGGTGAGAGATCCATTGTTTCATGGTAGACAGTCTCATTCTCCTGGTGAGAGATCCATTGTTCCATGGCAGACAGTCTCATTCTCCTGGTGAGAGATCCATTGTTCCATGGCAGACAGTCTCATTCTCCTGGTGAGAGATCCATTGTTCCATGGCAGACAGTCTCATTCTCCTGACACCACCACCACCCAGACAGTCTCATTCTCCTGACACCACCACCACCCAGACAGTCTCATTCTCCTGACACCACCACCACCCAGCCAGTCTCATTCTCCTGGTGAGAGATCCATTGTTCCATGGCAGACAGTCTCATTCTCCTGGTGAGAGATCCATTGTTCCATGGCAGACAGTCTCATTCTCCCGTTGAGAGATCCATTGTTCCATGGCAGACAGTCTCATTCTCCTGGTGAGAGATCCATTGTTCCATGGCAGACAGTCTCATTCTCCTGACACCACCACCACCCAGACAGTCTCATTCTCCTGACACCACCACCACCCAGACAGTCTCATTCTCCTGACACCACCACCACCCAGACAGTCTCATTCTCCTGACACCACCACCACCCAGCCAGTCTCATTCTCCTGACACCACCACCACCCAGACAGTCTCATTCTCCTGGTGAGAGATCCATTATTCCATGGTAGACAGTCTCATTCTCCCGTTGAGAGATCCATTGTTCCATGGCAGACAGTCTCATTCTCCTGACACCACCACCACCCAGACAGTCTCATTCTCCTGACACCACCACCACCCAGACAGTCTCATTCTCCTGACACCACCACCACCCAGACAGTCTCATTCTCCTGACACCACCACCACCCAGCCAGACTCACCTCAGACAAGCCTTTCATTTCCAAACACTTCCAGCAATGTATTTACTTTTCTTGTTGTAAAACAATATCCCAAGTATAATTACAGTAATGTACACACACTTAATGGTAAAACAATATCCCAAGTATAATTACAGTAATGTACACACACTTAATGGTAAAACAATATCCCAAGTATAATTACAGTAATGTACACACACTTAGTGGTAAAACAATATCCCAAGTATAATTACAGTAATGTACACACACTTAATGGTAAAACAATATCCCAAGTATAATTACAGTAATGTACACACACTTAATGGTAAAACAATATCCCAAGTATAATTACAGTAATGTACACACACTTAGTGGTAAAACAATATCCCAAGTATAATTACAGTAATGTACACACACTTAATGGTAAAACAATATCCCAAGTATAATTACAGTAATGTACACACACTTAATGGTAAAACAATATCCCAAGTATAATTACAGTAATGTACACACACTTACTGGTAAAACAATATCCCAAGTATAATTACAGTAATGTACACACACTTAATGGTAAAACAATATCCCAAGTATAATTACAGTAATGTACACACACTTAATGGTAAAACAATATCCCAAGTATAATTACAGTAATGTACACACACTTAATGGTAAAACAATATCCCAAGTATAATTACAGTAATGTACACACACTTAGTGGTAAAACAATATCCCAAGTATAATTACAGTAATGTACACACACTTAATGGTAAAACAATATCCCAAGTATAATTACAGTAATGTACACACACTTAATGGTAAAACAATATCCCAAGTATAATTACAGTAATGTACACACACTTAATGGTAAAACAATATCCCAAGTATAATTACAGTAATGTACACACACTTAATGGTAAAACAATATCCCAAGTATAATTACAGTAATGTACACACACTTAATGGTAAAACAATATCCCAAGTATAATTACAGTAATGTACACACACTTAATGGTAAAACAATATCCCAAGTATAATTACAGTAATGTACACACACTTAGTGGTAAAACAATACGTTTTGAGCAAATAATTGTTTTTAAACAAAACTGCAAACTTTAAGGAGCAGGTCGGATTTAAATATATATATATATTTAACTCAGTAAGTCAGTTAAGAACACATTCTTATTTACAATGACGGCCTACCTTGGCCAACCTCGGACGACCCTGGGCCAATTGTGCGCCGCCCTATGGGATTCCCAATCACGGCCGGTTGTGATACAGCGCGGAAGGTAATCTGCAATATCATCGCTCCCCACCGCCTCTTCTTCAGGATCGGTGTACCTTCCACGGGACAGTTGAGCTAACGTAGGCTAATGCAATTAGCATGAGGTTGTATGTAACAAGAACATTTCCCAGGACATAGACATATCACAGATCACTGCACCTGTTCATAGCCCATCTGTATACAGCCCGACTATCTACCTCATCCCCATACTGTATTTATTTATTTAGCTCCTTTTGCACCACAGTATCTCTACTTGCACATTCATCTTTTGCACATCTACCATTCCAGTGTTTAATTGCCATATTGTAATTACTTCGCCACCATGGCCTATTTATTGCCTTAACTCCCTTATTTGACCTAATTTGCACTCACTGTACTTTTTTTTCTACTGTGTTATTGACTGTATGTTTGTTTATCCCATGTGTAACTCTGTGTTGTTGTATGTGTCGAACTGCTATGCTTTATCTTGGCCAGAATCACAGTTGCAAATGAGAACTTTTTCTCAACTAGCCTACCTGGTTAAATAAAGGTTAAATAAATAAAAAAATATCTCATATTGGCAGAAAGCTTAAATTCTTGTTAATCTAACTACACTGTCTAATTTCCAGTACCTATTACAGTGAAATAATACCATGCTATTGTTTGAGGAGAGACACAGTTTTAAACATGAACAGTTATTAATAAACAAATTTGGCACATTTGGGCGGTCTTGATACAACATTCTGAACAGAAATGCAATGGTTCATCGGATCAGTCTAAAACTTTGCACATACACTGCTGCCATCTAGTGGCCAAAATCTAAATTGCAGCTGGACTGGAATAATACATTATGGCCTTTCTCTTGCATTTAAAATATGATGGTACAAAAAAAATACAAAAGAAAGAATGTTTTTTTCTTGGTATTATCTTTTACCAGATCTACTGTGTTATATTCTCCTACATTCCTTTACCATTTCCACAAACTTCAAAGTGTTTCCTTTCAAATGATACCAAGAAAATGCATATTCTTGCTTCAGGGCCTGAGTTATAGGCAATTAGATTTGGGTATGCCATGATAGGCGAAAATTTTTAAAAAAGTGTCGGATCCTGAAGACGATTTATTTGAAAACAAAGGCACATTCCTCTGGTGAACATTGGAGAGGGAGATGCTGAATGTCCTGTACTTGATTTACAACAGGGTGTGAGGTGTTAACCCCAACCAGTTCCCTCGTCCCCCTCTGCAAAGCTGATCTGACCTACTGTATTTGTATCCTCACAAGACAGTCATGACAATACTGATGCTGTGACAGACAGTCATACCAGCCCTAATGGACAGAACATGTCAACTTCATCCCAGAGATCACTCTCTCCACAGCCAGAGGAGAGGACGGGGTCACAGCCAGAGGAGATGACATGGAGAGAATGGGGTCACAGCCAGAGGAGAAGACATGGAGTGGATGGGGTCAGAGTGTAGATAGAAAGAGAGGACATGGAGAGGACGGGGTCACAGCCAGAGGAGAGGACAAGGAGAGGACGGGGTCAGAGTGTAGATAGAAAGAGAGGACATGGAGAGGATGGGGTCACAGCCAGAGGAGATGACATGGAGAGAATGGGGTCACAGCCAGAGGAGATGACATGGAGAGGACTGGGTCAGAGTGTAGATAGAAAGAGAGGACATGGAGAGGACAGGGTCACAGCCAGAGGAGATGACATGGAGAATGGGGTCACAGCCAGAGGAGATGACATGGAGAGGACGGGGTCAGAGTGTAGATAGAAAGAGAGGACATGGAGAGAATGGGGTCACAGCCAGAGGAGAGGATGGGGTCATAGTGTAGATAGAGGAGAGGACGGGGTCAGAGTGTAGATAGAGGAGAGGACGGGGTCAGAGTGTAGATAGAGGAGAGGACGGGGTCAGAGTGTAGATAGTGTAGATAGAAAGAGAGAATGGGGTCACAGCCAGAGGAGAGGACATGGAGAGGACTGGGTCACAGCCAGAGGAGATGACATGGAGAAGACGGGGTCACAGCCAGAGGAGAGGACATGGAGAGGATGGGGTCAAAGTGTAGATAGAGGAGAGGACGGGGTCAGAGTGTAGATAGAGGAGAGGACGGGGTCAGAGTGTAGATAGAGGAGAGGACGGGGTCAGAGTGTAGATAGAGGAGAGGACGGGGTCAGAGTGTAGATAGAGGAGAGGACGGGGTCAGAGTGTAGATAGAGTGTAGATAGAAAGAGAGAATGGGGTCACAGCCAGAGGAGAGGACATGGAGAGGACTGGGTCACAGCCAGAGGAGATGACATGGAGAAGACAGGGTCACAGCCAGAGGAGAGGACATGGAGAGGATGGGGTCACAGCCAGAGGAGATGACATGGAGAGGATGGGGTCAGAATGTAGATAGAGGAGAGGACATGGAGAGGATGGGGTCACAGCCAGAGGAGAGGACATGGAGAGGATGGGGTCACAGCCAGAGGAGAGGACATGGAGAGGATGGGGTCACAGCCAGAGGAGAGGACATGGAGAGGATGGGGTCAGAATGTAGATAGAAAGAGAGGACATAGAGAGGACGGGGTCACAGCCAGAGGAGAGGACATGGAGAGGATGGGGTCACAGCCAGAGGAGAGGACGGGGTCACAGCCAGAGGAGAGGACGGGGTCACAGCCAGAGGAGAGGACATGGAGAGGATGGGGTCACAGCCAGAGGAGATGACATGGAGAGGATGGGGTCACAGCCAGAGGAGAGGACATGGAGAGAATGGGGTCACAGCCAGAGGAGATGACATGGAGAGGACGGGGTCACAGCCAGAGGAGAGGACATGGAGAGGACGGGGTCAGAGTGTAGATAGAAAGAGAGGACATAGAGAGGACGGGGTCACAGCCAGAGGAGAGGACATGGAGAGGACGGGGTCACAGCCAGAGGAGAGGACATGGAGAGGACGGGGTCAGAGTGTAGATAGAAAGAGAGGACATAGAGAGGATGGGGTCACAGCCAGAGGAGAGGACATGGAGAGGATGGGGTCAGAATGTAGATAGAAAGAGAGGACATAGAGAGGACGGGGTCACAGCCAGAGGAGAGGACATGGAGAGGATGGGGTCACAGCCAGAGGAGAGGACGGGGTCACAGCCAGAGGAGAGGACGGGGTCACAGCCAGAGGAGAGGACATGGAGAGGATGGGGTCACAGCCAGAGGAGATGACATGGAGAGGATGGGGTCACAGCCAGAGGAGAGGACATGGAGAGAATGGGGTCACAGCCAGAGGAGATGACATGGAGAGGACGGGGTCACAGCCAGAGGAGAGGACATGGAGAGGACGGGGTCAGAGTGTAGATAGAAAGAGAGGACATAGAGAGGACGGGGTCACAGCCAGAGGAGAGGACATGGAGAGGACGGGGTCACAGCCAGAGGAGAGGACATGGAGAGGACGGGGTCAGAGTGTAGATAGAAAGAGAGGACATAGAGAGGACGGGGTCACAGCCAGAGGAGAGGACGGGGTCAGAGTGTAGATAGTAAGAGAGGATATGGAGAGGACGGGGTCAGAGTGTAGATAGAGAGAGGAGAGGACGGGGTCAGAGTGTAGATAGAGAGAGGAGAGGCCTCCCTTCTCCCTACCTCACTACCTGCCCCCCTTCTCCCTACCTCACTACCTGCCCCCCTTCTCCCTCTCTCCCTACCTCACTGCCTCCATTCTCCCTCTCTCCCTACCTCACTGTCTGCATCCATTCTCCCTCTCTCCCTATCTCCATGCCTACCTCCCTTCTCCCTCTCTCCCTACCTCCATGCCTGCTTCCCTTCTCCCTCCATCCCTCTCTCTCTACCTCCATGTCTGCCTCCCTTCTCCCCCCATCCCTCTCTCTCTACCTCCATGCCTGCCTCACTTTTCCATCTATCCCTCTCTCTCTACCTCCATGCCTGCCTACCTCTCTCTCCCTCTCCTCTATACCGCTCTCCCAACCTCCCTCTCTTCCTCCTCTCTCTCTCGCCCTCTCTCGCTCCTCTATACCTCTCTCCCTACCTCCCTCTCTCTCTCCCTCCTCTATACCTCTCTCCCTACCTCCCTCTCTCCCTCTATACCTCTCTCCCTACCTCCCTCCCTCTCTCCTCCCTCTCTCTCTCTCCTCTATACCTCTCTCCCTACCTCCCTCTCTCTCTCCTCTATACCTCTCTCCCTACCTCCCTCTCTCCCTCCCTCTCTCTCTCTCTCTCTCCTCTATACATCTCTCCCTACCTCCCTCTCTCCCTCCCTCTCTACCAGTGCCTGGCAACCAGCCATTCATCACTCCTTTTGTCTCTAGAACAACGGCAGTGGCTGATTGGTGGCAGGCGTTCAAGCTGCCTCTGAGGGAAATGACCAGAGTATTAATCATAATTACCACCTCATAGAGAAAAGACTGGTGATGTCTGCACCCACTCTCTGCCACGCTGCCGCCCGGCTGGGGGGAACCATGCTGGCTGGGGGTCATGTTTGACATCTTTGAGGGCGGATTTGCTCTGTCTCTCTCTGCTCACAGATGGGGGAAAGCGAGACAGTGAGAGAAAGAGAGAGAATGAGAGAAGATGGGGGGGGGGGAAGAGTGAGAGAGATAAATAGGAAGAGCCAGAGAGAGAGAGGAGAGACAGAACAGGCCAATTTGGATGGTAGCTGTCAGGCAGGCAGGGACATTAAAGTGGCTCTCTGTGCGTGACACAGAAGGCCGCTCTGACTTGATGAATAAATAACAGTTGGAGAGAACTGAGTGTGCCACCCAAATTACACCCTATTCCCTATATAGTGCATGACTTTTGACCAGGGCGCTAGGGGTTAGGGTAGGGCATAGGGTGCCATTTGGGACGCATCCTGAGAATGACTCATCGCATGACGTGAACCGAAGGAGACAAGCTACAACAACCACCTCTGGAATTTGACTTAAACTAAAATCCAGAACCCCAGAGACTGACCCATTCCTCTGCCGTTTTAAAAGAGTAGGAGAGTCATGGAGAACAACACAGATAATATAATTGCACACTGTTTACATGTATTAGACCTTAGAGGCTTTTCTCTCAGTTGTCAGAACCAGGAATGCTGAGAACTGTCAGGTGTGCGTCCTTCTCAGACCCGACCCAAGTTCTGGAGTGTGAATGTGTCCTTCTCAGACCAGACCAACGTTCTGGAGTGTGAATGGGTCCTTCTCAGACCAGACCAACGTTCTGGAGTGTGAATGGGTCCTTCTCAGACCAGACCAACGTTCTGGAGTGTGAATGGGTCCTTCTCAGACCAGACCAACGTTCTGGAGTGTGAATGGGTCCTTCTCAGACCAGACCAACGTTCTGGAGTGTGAATGGGTCCTTCTCAGACCAGACCAACGTTCTGGAGTGTGAATGGGTCCTTCTCAGACCAGACCAACGTTCTGGAGTGTGAATGGGTCCTTTGAGGACCAGACCAACGTTCTGGAGTGTGAATGGGTCCTTCTCAGACCTGACCAACGTTCTGGAGTGTGAATGGGTCCTTCTCAGACCAGACCAACGCTCTGGAGTGTGAATGGGTCCTTCTCAGACCAGACCAACGTTCTGGAGTGTGAATGGGTCCTTCTCAGACCAGACCAACGTTCTGGAGTGTGAATGGGTCCTTCTCAGACCAGACCAACGTTCTGGAGTGTGAATGGGTCCTTTGAGGACCAGACCAACGTTCTGGAGTGTGAATGGGTCCTTCTCAGACCAGACCAACGTTCTGGAGTGTGAATGTGTCCTTCTCAGACCTGACCAACGTTCTGGAGTGTGAATGGGTCCTTCTCAGACCAGACCAACGTTCTGGAGTGTGAATGGGTCCTTCTCAGACCAGACCAACATTCTGGAGTGTGAATGGGTCCTTCTCAGACCAGACCAACGTTCTGGAGTTGAATGGGTCCTTCTCAGACCAGACCAACGTTCTGGAGTGTGAATGGGTCCTTCTCAGACCAGACCAACGTTCTGGAGTGTGAATGGGTCCTTCTCAGACCAGACCAACGTTCTGGAGTGTGAATGGGTCCTTCTCAGACCAGACCAACGTTCTGGAGTGTGAATGGGTCCTTCTCAGACCAGACCAACGTTCTGGAGTGTGAATGGGTCCTTCTCAGACCAGACCAACGTTCTGGAGTGTGAATGGGTCCTTCTCAGACCAGACCAACGTTCTGGAGTGTGAATGGGTCCTTCTCAGACCAGACCAACACTCTGGAGTGTGAATGGGTCCTTCTCAGACCAGACCAACGCTCTGGAGTGTGAATGGGTCCTTTGAGGACCAGACCAACGTTCTGGAGTGTGAATGGGTCCTTCTCAGACCAGACCAACGTTCTGGAGTGTGAATGGGTCCTTCTCAGACCAGACCAACACTCTGGAGTGTGAATGGGTCCTTCTCAGACCAGACCAACGTTCTGGAGTGTGAATGGGTCCTTCTCAGACCAGACCAACGTTCTGGAGTGTGAATGGGTCCTTCTCAGACCAGACCAACGCTCTGGAGTGTGAATGGGTCCTTCTCAGACCAGACCAACGTTCTGGAGTGTGAATGGGTCCTTTGAGGACCAGACCAACGTTCTGGAGTGTGAATGGGTCCTTCTCAGACCAGACCAACGTTCTGGAGTGTGAATGGGTCCTTCTCAGACCAGACCAACACTCTGGAGTGTGAATGGGTCCTTTGAGGACCAGACCAACGTTCTGGAGTGTGAATGGGTCCTTCTCAGACCAGACCAACGTTCTGGAGTGTGAATGGGTCCTTCTCAGACCAGACCAACGTTCTGGAGTGTGAATGGGTCCTTTGAGGACCAGACCAACGTTCTGGAGTGTGAATGGGTCCTTTGAGGACCAGAACAATCCTGTCTCTCAGCTCAGCCCCACGCGCACAAACTCCTCAGTCTTCAACCCATTCAGGGTCTCAGTGAGTCAGTCTTCAACCCATTCAGGGTCTCAGTGAGTCAGTCTTCAACCCATTCAGGGTCTCAGTGAGTCAGTCTTCAACCCATTCAGGGTCTCAGTGAGTCAGTCTTCAACCCATTCAGGGTGTCAGTGAGTCAGTCTTCAACCCATTCAGGGTCTCAGTGAGTCAGTCTTCAACCCATTCAGGGTCTCAGTGAGTCAGTCTTCAACCCATTCAGGGTGTCAGTGAGTCAGTCTTCAACCCATTCAGGGTCTCAGTGAGTCAGTGTTCAACCCATTCAGGGTCTCAGTGAGTCAGTCTTCAACCCATTCAGGGTCTCAGTGAGTCAGTCTTCAACCCATTCAGGGTGTCAGTGAGTCAGTCTTCGTTCCACATACAGCTGTTTTCTCTGACAACACTGCAACAATAGAGTTTCTACATCTGAAAACAAGGCTGGTCCAACTGGGGCCATCATGGAGTTACAGTCAAAACCATCCATCTTCTGTCTCCCTCCTCTCTCTCTCTCTCTCTCCTGTCTCCCTCCTCTCTATATCTCCTGTCTCTCTCTCTCCCGTCTCTCTCTCCTGTCCTCCCCACTGCCCATGAACCCATGTTTTGATTCCCATTGTCAAGAACTCCCTAAAAATCTGGTCCCAGTTCTGAAGACACTTTATCCTTAAACAAGCTGCTTCTCTCCATGAACATCCAATCATCTCTTCCCAGCGTCGCAGATTGACACGGCGTTCCAGTTCTGACATAGGAACGGTCTGGTGTTATTTTTGTGACCTATTCGTTGATAACACATTGGTCTCATTCCATACTCTGAGGGTTGACCATAATTATCCCAATACCCACTTTATTAGATACCTGCAAACTGGCAGCTTTGCCCCCCAAAAAATGTCCCTTCATTTCCACTGGAGCCCACTAAGTGTCCAGTCAAGAGGTGCTTAGATCTTAACCCGTATCTGAAGGGCACAATCTCCAGATTATACAACATAATACAGAACATTAACCCGCCTCCCTTGGCAAATACAACCTCTACATGGGAGCCAGGCATGGGTGGTGAGCTACCTGATGATATATGACAGACATGGGTGGTCAGCTACCCGATGACATATGACAGCACGGTACTGACATCATTTAGCATAAGGCATGGGTGGTCAGCTACCCAATGATATACAGTGGGGCAAAAAAGTATTTAGTCAGCCACCAATTGTGCAAGTTCTCCCACTTAAGAAGATGAGAGGCCTGTAATTTTCATCATAGGTACACTTCAATTATGACAGACAAAATGAGAGAAAAAAATCAAGAAAATCACATTGTAGGATTTTTTATGAATTTATTTGCAAATTATGGTGGAAAATAATTCACTATAGTATTAACTGGTACAGTAACCATAGTAACTTGACCAATTCACTATAGTGTTAACTGGTACAGTAACCTGTAGGGAGGGAGGGAGGGAGGGAGGGAAGGAAGGAAGGAAGGAAGGAAGGAAGGAAGGAAGGAAGGAAGGAAGGAAGGAAGGAAGGAAGGAAGGAAGGAAGGAAGGAAGGAAGGAAGGAAGGAAGTAAGTAAGTAAGTAAGTAAGTAAGTAAGTAAGTAAGTAAGTAAGTAAGTAAGTAAGTAAGTAAGTAAGTAAGTAAGTAAGTAAGTAAGTAAGTAAGTAAGTAAGTAAGTAAGTAAGTAAGTAAGTAAGTAAGTAAGTAAGTAAGTAAGTAAGGAAGGAAGGAAGGAAGGAAGGAAGGAAGGAAGGAAGGAAGGAAGGAAGGAAGGAAGGAAGGAAGGAAGGAAGTAAGGAAGTAAGGAA
>NW_027260952.1:227500-262500 GCF_045791955.1 Oncorhynchus clarkii lewisi
GGAGAGAGAGAATTAGAGATAAGGTGGAGGGGAGAGAGAATTAGAGAGAAGGTGGAGGGGAGAGAGAGAATTAGAGAGAAGATGGAGGGGAGAGAGAATTAGAGAGAAGGTGGAGGGGAGAGAGAATTAGAGATAAGGTGGAGGGGAGAGATAATTAGAGAGAAGGTGGAGGGGAGAGAGAGAATTAGAGAGAAGATGGAAGGGAGAGAGAATTAGAGACAAGGTGGAGGGGAGAGAGAATTAGAGAGAAGGTGGAGGGGAGAGAGAGAATTAGAGAGAAGGTGGAGGGGAGAGAGAATTAGAGAGAAGGTGGAGGGGAGAGAGAGAATTAGAGAGAAGATGGAGGGGAGAGAGAATTAGAGAGACAAGGTGGAGGGGAGAGAGAGAGAATTAGAGAGAAGGTGGAGGGGAGAGAGAATTAGAGAGAAGGTGGAGGGGAGAGAGAATTAGAGAGACAAGGTGGAGGGGAGAGAGAGAGAGAATTAGAGAGAAGGTGGAGGGGAGAGAGATAATTGAAGAGAGAAGGGAGAGGACAGACCAACAGAGTAAGACTTTAGGTGTGAAGCTGCTAATGATCACAACGGAAGGAACCACAACACCCACTGACTGGTGATAGAAGAGAGGGGAGGCTGTTTGATACAGGGTTTTAACCCAGACAGGATGTTTGATACAGGGTTTTAACCCAGACAGGATGTTTGATACAGGGTTTTAACCCAGACAGGATGTTTGTTACAGGGTTTTAACCCAGACAGGATGTTTGTTACAGGGTTTTAACCCAGACAGGATGTTTGATACAGGGTTTTAACCCAGACAGGATGTTTGATACAGGGTTTTAACCCAGACAGGATGTTTGATACAGGGTTTTAACCCAGACAGGATGTTTGTTACAGGGTTTTAACCCAGACAGGATGTTTGATACAGGGTTTTAACCCAGACAGGATGTTTGTTACAGGGTTTTAACCCAGACAGGATGTTTGATACAGGGTTTTAACCCAGACAGGATGTTTGATACAGGGTTTTAACCCAGACAGGATGTTTGATACAGGGTTTTAACCCAGACAGGATGTTTGATACAGGGTTTTTCTCTATCATCTCTCTGTCCATCTCCCTCTCTCTCATCTCTCTCTCCCTCTCTATATATCCATCTCTCTGTCCATCTCCCTCTCTCTCATCTCTCTCTCCCTCTATATATCCATCTCTCTGTCCATCTCCCTCTCTCTCATCTCTCTCTCCCTCTCTATATATCCATCTCTCTCTCCCTCTCTATATATCCATCTCTCTCTCTCTCCTTCTCTATATATCCATCTCTCTCTCTCTCCCTCTCTATATATCCATCTCTCTCTCTCCCTCTCTATATATCCAACTCTCTCTCTCTCCCTCTCTATATAACCATCTCTCTCTCTCCCTCTCTATATATCCATCTCTCTCTCTCTCCCTCTCTATATATCCATCTCTCTCTCTCCCTCTCTATGTATCCATCTCTCTCTCTATCCATCTCTCTCTATCCATCTCTCTCTCTCTCTATCCATCTCTCTCTCTCTCTCTATCCATCTATCTCTCCCTCCCTACCCTCCCTCCTACCCCCCCTCCCTCCCTCCCTACCTACCCTCCCTCCCTCCTACCCCCCCTCCCTCCCTCCTTCCCTCCCTCCCTCCTTCCTACCCCCCCTCCCTCCCTCCCTCCCTCCCTCCTTCCTACCCCCCCTCCCTCCTTCCTACCCCCCCTCCCTCCCTCCCTCCCTCCCTCCCTCCTTCCTACCCCCCCTCCCTCCCTCCCTCCCTCCTACCCCACCTCCCTACCTCCCTCCTTCCTCCCTCCCTCCCTCCCTCCTCTCTATTGATGGGATATATTCTTACAGTTTGACAGTCTTCATCATGTCATTATCTCTAAGGGAAGCCACATGGTACTCAGCCACCCATCTGTGTGTGTCTGTCTTCTCGTATCATTCACTTGTTCAGACCTCAGACAGATGTTGGTTGGAGTGTTATACTGTGTGTGTGTGTGTGTGTGTGTGTGTAACCATCAAATCTATCAGAAGGGCTCTTCTAACTCTGAAAGGATTAGGGTCAAAGATGGGAACATGTCGCCATGGTAACAACATCTCCACAACGACAGAGTCCCAACACTACTGGTTGTTGCCATTGTCCCAAGAGAATAATATTTTTTCGATTCATTCATTGAATTTCATTGATGTGAATATAATTGATTGAATTGAAAACTACTGAATTGAACCCCCAACCCTGGCCAACATGGGCGGGGTTAGGACCCTATTGGCAACAGTCTCATTGGCTACTTACATAGAGAATTCATTCTTCACACTCAACTTCAAAGGTCACTCACTCTGTTATTGTTGGTTCAGCTCTCAACACAGTTTATATCAGGATGGTAATGAGCACAGAGGCTGAGGTACATGAATTAATGAAGAATGAATGACAGTGTGTGTGTGTGTGTGTGTGTGTGTGTGTGTGTGTGTGTGTTTTTACGCCTCGGTAAACCAAATTGAATTAATAAGGGAAAGGAATAGAGGAGGCTCTCTCTCTGTTCATTATATACTCATGTGGGAGGATAAGACACATAGATTTAACAACCTGGAGGGAAAATTAGGAGAGGGAGGGAGAAGATGAGGGAGGGAGAAGAGGGAGAAGAGGGAGGGAGGGAGGGGAGAAGAGGGAGGGAGGGAGAAGAGGGAGGGAGGGAGAAGAGGGAGAAGAGGAGGGAGGGGAGGGAGAAGAGGAGGATGGGGAGGGAGAAGAGGGAGGGAGGGGAGGGAGAAGAGGGAGGGAGGGAGAAGAGGGAGGGAGGGAGGGAGAAGAGGGAGGGAGGGAGGGGAGGGAGAAGAGGGAGGGGAGGGAGAAGAGGGAGGGAGGGAGGGGAGGAGGGATAAGGAGAGGGGGGAGGAGAGGACTGATAAGGAGAGGGGGGAGGAGAGGAGAGGAGGGATAAGGAGAGGGAGGGAGGGAGGAGAGGACTGATAAGGAGAGGGAGGGAGGAGAGGACTGATAAGGAGAGGGAGGGAGGGAGGGATCGAGGGAGGGAGGGAGGGAGGACTGATAAGGAGAGGGGGGAGGAGAGGATTGATAAGGAGAGGGGGGAGGAGAGGATTGATAAGGAGAGGGGGGAGGAGAGGATTGATAAGGAGAGGGGGGAGGAGAGGATTGATACGGAGAGGGGGGAGGAGAGGACTGATAAGGAGAGGGGGGAGGAGAGGAGGGATAAGGAGAGGGAGGGAGGGAGGGCTGATAAGGAGAGGGAGGGAGGAGAGGGAGGGAGGAGAGGGAGGGATAAGGAGAGGGAGGGATGAGAGGAGGGATAAGGAGAGGGAGGGAGGGAGGGAGGGGGGCTGATAAGGAGAGGGAGGGAGGAGAGGAGAGGGAGGGAGGAGAGGGAGGGATAATGAGAGGGAGGGAGGAGAGGAGGGATAAGGAGAGGGAGGGAGGAGAGGAGGGATAAGGAGAGGGAGGGAGGGAGGGAGGGGGGAGGGGGATATTTCCATTGAACAGAACAGAAAACTCTCTGCCTGCCTGTTTCTTCCTGCCTGCCTGTCTGTCTCCCTCTACCTGCCTGTCTCTCTCTCTCCTCTCTCTGCCTGCCTGTCTCTCTCTGCCTGCCTGTTTCTCTCTGCCTGACTGTCTCTCTCTCTCTGACTGTCTCTCTGCCTGCCTGCATGTCTCTCCGCCTGCCTGCATGTCTCTCCGCCTGCCTGCATGTCTCTCCGCCTGCCTGCATGTCTCTCCGCCTGCCTGCCTGTCTCTCCGCCTGCCTGCCTGTCTCTCCGCCTGCCTGCCTGTCTCTCCGCCTGCCTGCCTGTCTCTCCGCCTGCCTGCCTGTCTCTCCGCCTGCCTGCCTGTCTCTCCGCCTGCCTGCCAGTCTCTCTGCCTGCCTGCCTGCCAGTCTCTCTGCCTGCCTGCCTGCCAGTCTCTCTGCCTGCCTGCCAGTCTCTCTGCCTGCCTGCCTCTCTCTCTGCCTACCTGTCTCTCTCTCTCTGCCTACCTGTCTCTCTCTCTCTGCCTGCCTGTCTCTCTCTGACTGTCTCTCTCTCTGCCTGCCTGCATGTCTCTCTGCCTGCCTGCCTGTCTCTCTGCCTGCCTGTCTCTCTCTCTCTGCCTACCTGTCTCTCTCTCTCTGCCTGCCTGTCTCTCTCTGACTGTCTCTCTCTCTGCCTGCCTGCATGTCTCTCCGCCTGCCTGCATGTCTCTCCGCCTGCCTGCATGTCTCTCCGCCTGCCTGCCTGCCTGTCTCTCTGCCTGCCTGCCTGCCTGTCTCTCTGCCTGCCTGCCAGTCTCTCTGCCTGCCTGCCAGTCTCTCTGCCTGCCTGCCTCTCTCTCTGCCTACCTGTCTCTCTCTCTCTGCCTACCTGTCTCTCTCTCTCTGCCTGCCTGTCTCTCTCTGACTGTCTCTCTCTCTGCCTGCCTGCATGTCTCTCTGCCTGCCTGCCTGTCTCTCTGCCTGCCTGCCTGGCCAGTCTCTCTGCCTGCCTGTCTCTCTCTCTCTGCCTACCTGTCTCTCTCTCTCTGCCTGCCTGTCTCTCTCTGACTGTCTCTCTCTCTGCCTGCCTGCATGTCTCTCCGCCTGCCTGCATGTCTCTCCGCCTGCCTGCCTGTCTCTCTGCCTGCCTGCCTGCCAGTCTCTCTGCCTGCCTGCCAGTCTCTCTGCCTGCCTGCCAGTCTCTCTGCCTGCCTGCCAGTCTCTCTGCCTGCCTGCCAGTCTCTCTGCCTGCCTGCCAGTCTCTCTGCCTGCCTGCCAGTCTCTCTGCCTGCCTGTCTCTCTCTCTCTGCCTACCTGTCTCTCTCTCTCTGCCTGCCTGCATGTCTCTCTGCCTGCCTGCATGTCTCTCTGCCTGCCTGCATGTCTCTCTGCCTGCCTGCATGTCTCTCTGCCTGCCTGCATGTCTCTCTGCCTGCCTGCCTGCCTGTCTCTCTGCCTGCCTGCCTGCCTGTCTCTCTGCCTGCCTGCCTGCCTGTCTCTCTGCCTGCCTGCCTGCCTGTCTCTCTGCCTGCCTGCCTGCCTGTCTCTCTGCCTGCCTGCCTGCCTGTCTCTCTGCCTGCCTGTCTGTCTCTATGCCTGCCTGTCTCTCTCTCTGCCTGCCTGTCTCTCTCTCTGCCTGCCTGTCTCTCTCTCTGCCTGCCTGTCTCTCTCTCTGCCTGTCTGTCTCTCTGCCTGCCTGCCTGCATGTCTCTCTGCCTGCCGGCCTGTCTCTCTCTCTGCCTGCCTGCCTGTCTCTCTGCCTGCCTGCCTGTCTCTCTGCCTGCCTGCCTGCCTGTCTCTCTGCCTGCCTGCCTGTCTCTCTGCCTGCCTGCCTGCCTCTCTGCCTGCCTGCCTGTCTCTCTGCCTGCCTGCCTGTCTCTCTGCCTGCCTGCCTGTCTCTCTGCCTGCCTGCCTGTCTCTCTGCCTGCCTGCCTGCCTCTCTGCCTGCCTGCCTGCCTCTCTGCCTGCCTGCCTGTCTCTCTGCCTGCCTGTCTCCCTCCATCCTTATTTGAAGCCCAGTCAGCAATATGAAGTATTGATGCTAGCTAATCCGTTAGTGTATCCACTTCCTGACGGTGACGTCTTCCACGTTTCAATGCAGAGAGAAACATAACATGAGAGAGGAGAGAGGAGAGGGAGAAACACAGAAAGGAGTAGCAGACCTACCCTGGAAGGTCCTCTGTAGAGGCATCGTAGCTGGTCCCAGGACTGACTCTGCTGGGGGTCCAACGTGGTCTCAGCAAACACCTACAGCACATCAGTATAGATCAGCCACAACACATCAGCATGGATCAGCCACATCACATCAGTATAGATCAGCCACAACACATCAGTATAGATCAGCCACAACACATCAGCATGGATCAGCCACATCACATCAGCATGGATCAGCCACAACACATCAGCATGGATCAGCCACAACACATCACATCAGCATGGATCAGCCACATCACATCAGCATGGATCAGCCACAACACATCAGCATGGATCAGCCACAACACATCAGCATGGATCAGCCACAACACATCAGTATAGATCAGCCACAACACATCAGCATGGATCAGCCACAACACATCAGCATGGATCAGCCACAACACATCAGTATAGATCAGCCACAACACATCAGCATGGATCAGCCACAACACATCAGTATAGATCAGCCACAACACATCAGCATTGATCAGCCACATCACATCAGCATGGATCAGCCACAACACATCAGCATGGATCAGCCACAACACATCAGTATAGATCAGCCACAACACATCAGCATGGATCAGCCACAACACATCAGTATAGATCAGCCACAACACATCAGCATGGATCAGCCACAACACATCAGCATGGATCAGCCACAACACATCAGCATGGATCAGCCACAACACATCAGCATGGATCAGCCACAACACATCACATCACATCAGCATGGATCAGCCACAACACAACACATCAGCATGGATCAGCCACAACACATCAGTATAGATCAGCCACAACACATCAGCATGGATCAGCCACATCACATCACATCAGCATGGATCAGCCACAACACATCAGCATGGATCAGCCACAACACAACAGCATGGATCAGCCACAACACATCACATCAGCATGGATCAGCCACAACACATCAGTATAGATCAGCCACAACACATCACATCAGCATGGATCAGCCACAACACATCACATCAGCATGGATCAGCCACAACACATCAGCATGGATCAGCCACAACACATCAGCATGGATCAGCCACAACACAACACATCACATCAGTATAGATCAGCCACAACACATCACATCAGCATGGATCAGCCACAACACATCACATCAGCATGGATCAGCCACAACACATCACATCAGCATGGATCAGCCACAACACATCACATCAGCATGGATCAGCCACAACACATCACATCAGCATGGATCAGCCACAACACATCAGCATGGATCAGCCACAACACATCAGCATGGATCAGCCACAACACAACACATCAGCATGGATCAGCCACATCACATCAGTATAGATCAGCCACAACACAACACATCACATCAGTATAGATCAGCCACAACACATCACATCAGTATATATCAGCCACAACACATCACATCAGCATGGATCAGCCACAACACATCAGCATGGATCAGCCACAACACATCAGCATGGATCAGCCACAACACAACACATCACATCAGTATAGATCAGCCACAACACATCACATCAGCATGGATCAGCCACAACACATCACATCAGCATGGATCAGCCACAACACATCACATCAGCATGGATCAGCCACAACACATCAGCATGGATCAGCCACAACACATCACATCAGCATGGATCAGCCACAACACAACACATCAGCATGGATCAGCCACAACACATCAGCATGGATCAGCCACAACACATCAGCATGGATCAGCCACAACACATCACATCAGCATGGATCAGCCGCAACACAACACATCAGCATGGATCAGCCGCAACACATCACATCAGCATGGATCAGCCACAACACATCACATCAGCATGGATCAGCCACAACACATCACATCAGCATGGATCAGCCACAACACAACACATCAGCATGGATCAGCCACAACACATCACATCAGCATGGATCAGCCACAACACATCACATCAGCATGGATCAGCCACAACACATCACATCAGCATGGATCAGCCACAACACATCACATCAGCATGGATCAGCCACAACACAACACATCAGCATGGATCAGCCACAACACATCACATCAGCATGGATCAGCCACAACACAACACATCAGCATGGATCAGCCACAACACAACACATCAGCATGGATCAGCCACAACACATCACATCAGCATGGATCAGCCACATCACATCAGCATGGATCAGCCACATCACATCAGCATGGATCAGCCACAACACATCAGCATGGATCAGCCACATCACATCAGCATGGATCAGCCACAACACATCACATCACATCAGCATGGATCAGCCACATCACATCAGCATGGATCAGCCACAACACATCAGCATGGATCAGCCACAACACATCAGCATGGATCAGCCACAACACAACACATCACATCAGCATGGATCAGCCACATCACATCAGCATGGATCAGCCACAACACATCAGCATGGATCAGCCACAACACATCAGCATGGATCAGCCACAACACAACACATCACATCAGCATGGATCAGCCACATCACATCAGCATGGATCAGCATGGACAGCCACAACACATCACATCAGCATGGATCAGCCACAACACATCAGCATGGATCAGCCACAACACAACACATCAGCATGGATCAGCCACAACACATCACATCAGCATGGATCAGCCACAACACAACACATCAGCATGGATCAGCCACATCACATCAGCATGGATCAGCCACAACACATCAGCATGGATCAGCCACAGCACAACACATCAGCATGGATCAGCCACAACACATCAGCATGGATCAGCCACAACACATCAGCATGGATCAGCCACAACACATCAGCATGGATCAGCCACAACACATCAGCATGGATCAGCCACAACACAACACATCAGCATGGATCAGCCACAACACATCACATCAGCATGGATCAGCCACAACACATCACATCAGCATGGATCAGCCACATCACATCAGCATGGATCAGCCACAACACATCACATCAGCATGGATCAGCCACAACACATCACATCAGCATGGATCAGCCACAACACATCAGTATAGATCAGCCACAACACATCAGTATAGATCAGCCACATCACATCAGCATGGATCAGCCACAACACAACACATCACATCAGCATGGATCAGCCACAACACATCAGCATGGATCAGCCACAACACATCAGCATGGATCAGCCACAACACATCAGCATGGATCAGCCACAACACATCACATCAGCATGGATCAGCCACAGACGTTGGTTGATTGGTTATACGGTTGATTTAAGGGCTGTGAAACATATAAGAACAGGGTAGAGTTCAGCTCAGAGAATAACAGATTAATTATCCCCCGCAGAATGAAATAAAACACTCATCTATTAAACATCTTATATGGGATCTCTATAGGACACTATCCTCATCTCTAGGACACTATCCTCATCTCTAGGACACTATCCTCATCTCTATAGGACACTATCCTCATCTCTATAGGACACTATCCTCATCTCTATAGGACACTATCCTCATCTCTATAGGACACTATCCTCATCTCTATAGGACACTATCCACATATCTATAGGACACTATCCTCATCTCTATAGGACACTATCCTCATCTCTATAGGACACTATCCTCATCTCTATAGGACACTATCCTCATCTCTATAGGACACTATCCTCATCTCTATAGGACACTATCCTCATCTCTATAGGACACTATCCTCATCTCTATAGGACACTATCCTCATCTCTATAGGACACTATCCTCATCTCTATAGGACACTATCCTCATCTCTATAGGACACTATCCTCATCTCTATAGGACACTATCCTCATCTCTATAGGACACTATCCTCATCTCTATAGGACACTATCCTCATCTCTATAGGACACTATCCTCATCTCTCATCTCTAGGACACTATCCTCATCTCTAGGACACTATCCCCATCTCTCATCTCTAGGACACTATCCTCATCTCTAGGACACTATCCCCATCTCTAGGACACTATCCACATCTCACATCTCTAGGACACTATCCACATCTCACATCTCTAGGACACTATCCACGTCTCTCATCTCTAGGACACTATCCTCATCTCTAGGACACTATCCTCATCTCTAGGACACTATCCCCATCTCTATAGGACACTATCCCCATCTCTATAGGACACTATCCCCATCTCTATAGGACACTATCCACATCTCTCATCTCTAGGACACTATCCTCATCTCTAGGACACTATCCACATCTCACATCTCTAGGACACTATCCACATCTCTCATTTCTAGGACACTATCCTCATCTCTAGGACACTATCCTCATCTCTAGGACACTATCCACATCTCTAGGACACTATCCTCATCTCTAGGACACTATCCTCATCTCTAGGACACTATCCACATCTCCAGAACACTATCCACATCTCTAGGACACTATCCACATCTCCAGAACACTATCCACATCTCTAGGACAGTATCCACATCTCTCATCTCCAGGACACTATCCTCATCTCTAGGACACTATCCCCATCTCTCATCTCTAGGACAATATCCCCATCTCTCATCTCTAGGACACTATCCCCATCTCTCATCTCTAGGACACTATCCACATCTCTAGGACACTATCAACATCTCTAGGACACTATCAACATCTCTAGGACACTATCCACATTTATAGGACACTATCCACATCTATAGGACACTATCCACATCTATAGGACACTATCCACATCTATAGGACACTATCCCCGTCCCTCATCTCTAGGACACTATCCACATCTCTAGGACACTATCCACATCTCTCATCTCTAGGACACTATCCCCATCTCTCATCTCTAGGACACTATCCACATCTCTCATCTCTAGGACACTATCCACATCTCTAGGACACTATCCACATCTCTAGGACACTATCCACATCTATAGGACACTATCCTCATCTCTAGGACACTATCCACATCTCTAGGACACTATCCACATCTCTAGGACACTATCCACATCTCTAGGACACTATCCACATCTCTAGGACACTATCCACATCTATAGGACACTATCCACATCTATAGGACACTATCCACATCTCTAATTTAGGACACTATCCACATCTCTCATCTCTAGGACACTATCCACATCTCTAGGACACTATCCCCATCTCTCATCTCTAGGACACTATCCTCATCTCTAGGACACTATCCACATCTCTAGGACACTATCCACATCTCTAGGACACTATCCACATCTCTAGGACACTATCCACATCTATAGGACACTATCCACATCTATAGGACACTATCCACATCTATAGGACACTATCCACATCTCTAATTTAGGACACTATCCACATCTCTCATCTCTAGGACACTATCCACATCTCTAGGAAACTATCCTCATCTCTAGGACACCATCCACATCTCTAGGACACTATCCACATCTCTAGGACACCATCCACATCTATAGGACACTATCCACATCTCTAGGACACTATCCACATCTATAGGACACTATCCACATCTATAGGACACTATCCCCATCTCTATAGGACACTATCCACATCTCTCATCTCTAGGACACTATCCTCATCTCTATAGGACACTATCCACATCTCTAGGACACTATCCTCATCTCTATAGGACACTATCCTCATCTCTCATCTCTAGAACACTATCCTCATCTCTAGGACACTATCCACATCTCTCATCTCTAGGACACTATCCTCATCTCTATAGGACACTATCCACATCTCTCATCTCTAGGACACTATCCTCATCTCTAGGACACTATCCCCATCTCTAGGACACTATCCTCATCTCTATAGGACACTATCCACATCTCTCATCTCTAGGACACTATCCTCATCTCTAGGACACTATCCCCATCTCTAGGACACTATCCTCATCTCTAGGACACTATCCACATCTCACATCTCTAGGACACTATCCACATCTCACATCTCTAGGACACTATCCACATCTCTCATCTCTAGGACACTATCCTCATCTCTAGGACACTATCCCCATCTCTATAGGACACTATCCACATCTCTCATCTCTAGGACACTATCCTCATCTCTATAGGACACTATCCACATCTCTAGGACACTATCCTCATCTCTATAGGACACTATCCTCATCTCTCATCTCTAGGACACTATCCTCATCTCTAGGACACAATCCACATCTCTCATCTCTAGGACACTATCATCATCTCTATAGGACACTATCCACATCTCTCATCTCTAGGACACTATCCTCATCTCTATAGGACACTATCCACATCTCTCATCTCTAGGACACTATCCTCATCTCTAGGACACTATCCCCATCTCTAGGACACTATCCTCATCTCTAGGACACTATCCTCATCTCTAGGACACTATCCACATCTCACATCTCTAGGACACTATCCACATCTCACATCTCTAGGACACTATCCACATCTCTCATTTCTAGGACACTATCCTCATCTCTATGACACTATCCTCATCTCTAGGACACTATCCTCATCTCTAGGACACTATCCCCATCTCTAGGACACTATCCTCATCTCTAGGACACTATCCTCATCTCTAGGACACTATCCACATCTCACATCTCTAGGACACTATCCACATCTCACATCTCTAGGACACTATCCACATCTCTAGGACACTATCCTCATCTCTAGGACACTATCCTCATCTATAGGACACTATCCTCATCTCTAGGACACTATCCACATCTCCAGAACACTATCCACATCTCTAGGACAGTATCCACATCTCTCATCTCCAGGACACTATCCTCATCTCTAGGACACTATCCCCATCTCTCATCTCTAGGACAATATCCCCATCTCTCATCTCTAGGACACTATCCCCATCTCTCATCTCTAGGACACTATCCACATCTCTAGGACACTATCAACATCTCTAGGACACTATCAACATCTCTAGGACACTATCCACATTTATAGGACACTATCCACATCTATAGGACACTATCCACATCTATAGGACACTATCCACATCTATAGGACACTATCCCCGTCCCTCATCTCTAGGACACTATCCACATCTCTAGGACACTATCCACATCTCTCATCTCTAGGACACTATCCCCATCTCTCATCTCTAGGACACTATCCACATCTCTAGGACACTATCCACATCTCTAGGACACTATCCACATCTCTAGGACACTATCCACATCTCTAGGACACTATCCACATCTCTAGGACACTATCCACATCTATAGGACACTATCCACATCTATAGGACACTATCCACATCTCTAATTTAGGACACTATCCACATCTCTCATCTCTAGGACACTATCCACATCTCTAGGAAACTATCCTCATCCCTAGGACACCATCCACATCTCTAGGACACTATCCACATCTCTAGGACACCATCCACATCTATAGGACACTACCCACATCTCTAGGACACTACCCACATCTCTAGGACACTATCCATCACTCATCTCTAGGACACTATCCACATCTCTAGGACACTATCCATCACTCATCTCTAGGACACTATCCACATCTCTAGGACACTATGCCCGTCCCTCATCTCTAGGACACTATCCACATCTATAGGACACTATCCTCATTTCTAGGACACTATCCACATCTCTCATCTCTAGGACACTATCCTCATCTCTAGGACACTATCCTCATATCTAGGACACTATCCTCATCTCCAGGACACTATCCACATCTATAGGACACTATCCACATCTATAGGACACTATCCACATCTCTAGGACACTATCCACATCTCTAGGACACTATCCACATCTATAGGACACTATCCACATCTATAGGACACTATCAACATCTCTAGGACACTATCCACATCTCTCATTTAGGACACTATCCACATCTCTCATCTCTAGGACACTATCCACATCTCTCATCTCTAGGACACTATCCTCATCTCTAGGACACTATCCTCATCTCCAGGACAGTATCCACATCTCTAGGACAGTATCCACATCTCTCATCTCTAGGACACTATCCCCATCTCTCATCTCCAGGACACTATCCTCATCTCTCATCTCCAGGACACTATCCTCATCTCTAGGACACTATCCCCATCTCTAGGACGCTATCCCCATCTCTCATCTCTAGGACACTATCCCCATCTCTCATCTCTAGGACACTATCCACATCTCTCATCTCTAGGACACTATCCACATCTCTAGGACACTATCCACATCTCTAGGACACTATCCACATCTCTAGGACACTATCCTCATCTCTAGGACACTATCCACATCTCCAGAACACTATCCACATCTCTAGGACAGGATCCACATCTCTCATCTCCAGGACACTATCCTCATCTCTAGGACACTATCCCCATCTCTCATCTCTAGGACAATATCCCCATCTCTCATCTCTAGGACACTATCCCCATCTCTCATCTCTAGGACACTATCCACATCTCTAGGACACTATCCACATCTCTAGGACACTATCCACATCTATAGGACACTATCCACATCTATAGGACACTATCCACATCTATAGGACACTATCCCCGTCCCTCATCTCTAGGACACTATCCACATCTCTAGGACACTATCCCCATCTCTAGGACACTATCCCCATCTCTCATCTCTAGGACACTATCCACATCTCTCATCTCTAGGACACTATCCACATCTCTCATCTCTAGGACACTATCCACATCTCTCATCTCTAGGACACTATCCACATCTCTCATCTCTAGGACACTATCCCCATCTCCCATCTTTAGGACACTATCCACATCTCTCATCTCTAGGACACTATCCACATCTCTAGGACACTATCCACATCTCTAGGACACTATCCACATCTCTAGGACACTATCCACATCTCTAGGACACTATCCACATCTATAGGACACTATCCACATCTATAGGACACTATCCACATCTCTAGGACACTATCCACATCTCTCATTTAGGACACTATCCACATCTCTCATCTCTAGGACACTATCCACATCTCTAGGAAACTATCCACATCTCTAGGAAACTATCCACATCTCTAGGACACCAACCACATCTATAGTACACTATCCACATCTCTAGGACACTATCCACATCTCTAGGACACTATCCACATCTCTAGGACACTATCCACATCTCTAGGACACTATCCATCACTCATCTCTAGGACACTATCCACATCTCTATGACACTATGCCCGTCCCTCATCTCTAGGACACTATCCCCATCTCTCATCTCTAGGACACTATCCCCATCTCTAATCTCTAGGACACTATCCACATCTCTAGGACACTATCCCCATCTCTCATCTCTAGGACACTATCCCCATCTCTCATCTCTAGGACACTATCCCCATCTCTAATCTCTAGGACACTATCCCCATCTCTCATCTCTAGGACACTATCCCCATCTCATCTCTAGGACACTATCCACATCTCTCAGCTCTAGGACACTATCCACATCTCTAGGACACTATCCACATTTATAGGACACTATCCACATTTATAGGACACTATCCACATTTATAGGACACTATCCACATCTATAGGACGCTATCCACATCTCTAGGACACTATCCACATCTCTAGGACACTATCCACATCTCTAGGACACTATCCACATCTCTCATCTCTAAGACACTATCCCCATCTCTCATCTCTAGGACACTATCCACATCTATAGGACACTATCCACATCTATAGGACACTATCCACATCTATAGGACACTATCCCGTCCCTCATCTCTAGGACACTATCCACATCTCTAGGACACTATCCACATCTCTAGGACACTATCCCCATCTCTCATCTCTAGGACACTATCCACATCTCTAGGACACTATCCACATCTCTAGGAAACTATCCACATCTCTAGGACACTATCCACATCTATAGGACACTATCCACATCTATAGGACACTATCCACATCTCTCATCTCTAGGACACTATCCACATCTCTAGGACACTATCCTCATCTCTAGGACACCATCCACATCTCTAGGACACCATCCACATCTCTAGGACACCATCCACATCTCTAGGACACCATCCACATCTATAGGACACTATCCACATCTATAGGACACTATCCACATCTATAGGACACTATCCACATCTATAGGACACTATCCACATCTCTAGGACACTATCCACATCTCTAGGACACTATCCATCACTCATCTCTAGGACACTATCCACATCTCTAGGACACTATCCCCGTCCCTCATCTCTAGGACACTATCCCCATCCCTCATCTCTAGGACATTATCCACATCTCTACGACACTATCCACATCTCTACGACACTATCCCCATCTCTCATCTCTAGGACATTATCCACATCTCTACGACACTATCCACATCTCTACGACACTATCCCCATCTCTCATCTCTAGGACACCATCCTCATCTCTAGGACACTATCCTCATCTCTCATCTCTAGGACACTATCCAAATCTCACATCTCTAGGACACTATCCCCATCTCTCATCTCTAGGACACTATCCACATCTCTAGGACACTATCCACATCTCTACGACACTATCCACATCTCTACGACACTATCCACATCTCTACGACACTATCCACATCTCTACGACACTATACACATCTCTACGACACTATACACATCTCTACGACACTATACACATCTCTACGACACTATACACATCTCTACGACACTATACACATCTCTACGACACTATACACATCTCTACGACACTATCCACATCTCTACGACACTATCCCCATCTCTCATCTCTAGGACACTATCCCCATCTCTCATCTCTAGGACACTATTATCCACGTCCCTCATCTCTAGGGCACTATTATCCACATCCCTAGGACACTATCCACATCTCTCATCTCTAGGACACTATCCACATCTATAGGACACTATCCACGTCTCTCATCTCCAGGACACTATCTACAGATCTAGGACACTATCCACATCTCTCATCTCTAGGACACTATCCACATCTCTCATCTCTAGGACACTATCCACATCTCTAGGACACTATCCTCATCTCTAGGACACTATCCTCATCTCTAGGACACTATCCTCATCTCTAGGACACTATCCACATCTCTCATCTCTAGGACACTATCCACATCTCTCATCTCTAGGACACTATAGTAGCTCCAAAGACCTCCACTGTTGACAGGCTTCAATTAACAGAAAAATAACAGAATAAAACAATCATTGTTTCCACGGCCCTCTGGTGATTTGGATCTTTTTAATAACTGTAAAATGCCAGCGCCTGAGGAAAAACCCATCAAACGTGACCTGCATGAAGATTGGCTGAACGGCAACGAGGAACAAGAGAAAGATAATCTGTTTTGAAAAGTCAGAGTTATTTAAGATAAATGCAGGGTGGAAGTGACATTTACAACATTGACTGGAGGCTAAACAGGTGTGTGTGTGTGTGTGTTGTCTGATTGGTGAGATGACATTTTCAAACGCTGACAGAGAGATAGAGAGATGTGAGGGATTCTGGGACGGTGAACAGCAAAGCACTGATAGTGTGATGGATCTGAACGTGTTAATTCCCCTTGACTACGTCTACATCTTGTTGTGTTACAGCCTGAATTCAAAACAGATTACATTGATTTGTTTTCTCTCACCCATCTACACACAATACCCCATGAATTATTATTATTTTTGTGTTCACACCTGGGTCAATACTTTGTAAAAGCACCTTTGGGGGCGATTGCAGCTGAGTCATCTTGGGGATGTCTGGATCAGCTTTGAGTCGTCTTGGGGATGTCTGGATCAGCTTTGAGTCATCTTGGGGAAGTCTGGATCAGCTTTGCACATCTGGATTTGGGGATTTCCTCAAGCTCTGTTAAGTTAGATGGAAAGCGGTGGTAAACAGCAATCTTCAAGTCTTTCCACAAGTTTTCAATGGGATTCAAGTCTGGGCTTTGGCTGGCACTCAAGGACACATTCTAGTTCTGAAGCCATTCCAGTGTTGCTTGGGCTGTATGCTTGGGGTCATTGTCCTGTTGGAACGTAAATCTTCACCCCAGTCTAAGGTTGTTTGCACTCTGAAGCAGGTTCTCATCAAGGATGTTCCTGTATTTGGCTGCATTCATTGTTTTCTCTATCCTTACCAGTCTCCCAGTCCCTGCTGTTGAAAAGCATCCCTATTACATGATGCTGCCACCACCATGCTTCACGGTAGGGATGATGTTCGACGGGTGATGAGCTGTGCCTGGTTCTCTCCAGACATAGCGCTCTGCATTCAGGCCAAAGAGTTACATTTCAGTCTGATCAGACCACAGGATATTTTGCCTCATGCTCCGTCTTTCACAGGACTTTTTTTTTGCAAACACCAGGTGTGATGTCACGTGTCTTATTCTCAGGAGTGGCTTCCGTCTGGCCACTCTCCCATAAAGCCCAGATTGGTGAAGTTCTGTAAGAGACTGGTTCTCCCAACTCAGCCATTGGGTTGTTGGTCAACTCCCTGACCAAGGTCCTTCTTGCCCGGTTGCTCCGTTTGGTCGGACGGCCAGCTCTTGGCAGAGTCTGGTTAGTTCCATATTTGTTCCATTTCCCAATAATGGAGACCACTGTGCTCTTGGAAACTTCCAACACTCTACAAATGGTTTTATACCCTTCCACAGATACACTACATGATCAAAAGTATGTGGACACCTGCTCATCAAACATCTCATTCCAAAATCATGGGCATTAATATGGAGTTGGTACCCCCCTTTGCTGCTATAAAAGCCTCCACTCCTCTGGTAAGACTTTCCACTAGATATTAGAACATTGCTGCGGGGACTTGCTTCCATTCAGCCACAAGAGTATTATTGAAGTCGGGCACTGATGTTGGGCGATTAGGCCTGGCTCGCAGCTCGGCGTTCCAATTCATCCTAAAGGTGTTCGATGGGGTTGAGGCCAGGGCTCTGTGCAGGCCAGTCACGTTCTTCCACACCGATCGCGACAAACCATTTCTATATGGACCTTGCTTTGTGCACAGGGCCACAGAAATCCATTTCATGAAGCTCCCGACGAACAGTTCTTGTGCTGATTTTGCTTCCAGAGGCAGTTTGGAACTCGGGAGCCAGTGTTGCAACCGTGGACAGACGATTTTTAGGCACAACGTGCTTCAGCTTGTGTGGCCTACCATTTCGCAGCTGAACGGTTGTTGCTCCTAGACATTTCCACTTCACAATAACAGCACTTACAGTTGACCGGGGGCAGCCCTAGGTGGGGAGAAATTTGACAAACTGACTTGTTGGAAAGGTGGCATCCTATGACGGTGCCACGTTGAAAGTCACTGAGCTCTTCAGTAAGGCCATTCTACTGCCAATGTTTGTCTATGGAGATTGCATGGCTGTGTGCTCGATTGTATACACCTGTCAGCAACGGGTGTGGCTGAACTGGCCAAATCCACTCATTTGAAGGGGTGTCCACATACTGCTGTCTATATAGTGTATCTGATTCATCACAGTTCCATCCGTGAGATCGAGGGACAGTTTCTCCAGTTCCTCTGACTTCATGGTATAGTTCCTGCTCTGACATGCACTGTCAACTGTGGGACCTTATATAGAGACAGGTGTGTTTCTTTCTAAATCATGTCCAAACAATTGTATTGGTCACAGGTGGACTCCAATCGAGGATGATCAAAGATCCACCTGAGCTCAATTTGGAGTGTCATAACAAAGGATTGAATACTTATGTAAATGAGATATTTCTGTATTGCATTTGCCACAAATGAGCTAAAAATGTCTGTCATCCATTTTGAATTCAGGCTGTAACTACATCATGTGGAATAAGTCAAGGGGTGTGAAAACATTCTGAAGGCGCTGGATTTCTCTGTGGTTGTGAGTGTTAATATTCTATTGTCTTTTGTATGTCATAGTTATAGTGAATGAGTGTGTGTAGGCTTGTTTGTGTATGGTGTGTGTGTGTGGTGTGTGTATGGTGTGTGTGTGTGGTGTGTGTGTGTGGTGTGTGTGTGTGGTGTTTGTGTGGTGTGTGTGGTGTGTGTATGTATGGTGTGTGTGTGGTGTGTGTGGTGTGTGTGTGTGGTGTGTGTATGGTATGGTGTGTGTATGGTGTGTGTGTGTGTGGTGTGTGTGTGGTGTGTGTATGGTGTGTGTATGGTGTGTGTGTATGATGTGTGTGTGTGTGTGTGTGTGTGTGTATGTATGGTGTGTGTGTGGTGTGTGTGTGTGGTGTGTGTGTGTGGTGTGTGGTGTGGTGTGTGTATGTATGGTGTGTGTGTGGTGTGTGTATGGAGTGTGTGTGGTGTGTGTGTGGTGTGTGGTGTGTGGTGTGTGTGTGTGGTGTGTGTGGTGTGTGTATGTATGGTGTGTGTGTGGTGTGTGTATGGTGTGTGTGGTGTGTGTGTGTGGTGTGTGTATGGTATGGTGTGTGTGGTGTGTGTGTGTGGTGTGTGTATGGTATGGTGTGTGTATGGTGTGTGTGTGTGTGGTGTGTGTGTGGTGTGTGTATGGTGTGTGTATGGTGTGTGTGTATGATGTGTGTGTGTGTGTGTGTGTGTGTGTGTATGTATGGTGTGTGTGTGGTGTGTGTGTGTGGTGTGTGTGTGTGGTGTGTGGTGTGGTGTGTGTATGTATGGTGTGTGTGTGGTGTGTGTATGGAGTGTGTGTGGTGTGTGGTGTGTGGTGTGTGTGTGTGGTGTGTGTGGTGTGTGTATGTATGGTGTGTGTGTGGTGTGTGTATGGTGTGTGTGGTGTGTGTGTGTGGTGTGTGTATGGTATGGTGTGTGTATGGTGTGTGTGTGTGTGGTGTGTGTGTGGTGTGTGTATGGTGTGTGTATGGTGTGTGTGTATGATGTGTGTGTGTGTGTGTATGTATGGTGTGTGTGTGGTGTGTGTGTGTGGTGTGTGGTGTGGTGTGTGTATGTATGGTGTGTGTGTGGTGTGTGTATGGAGTGTGTGTGGTGTGTGTGTGGTGTGTGGTGTGTGGTGTGTGTGTGTGGTGTGTGTGGTGTGTGTGTGTGTGTATGGTATGTGTGTGGTGTGTGTATGGTGTGTGTGTGTTGTGTGTATGGTATGGTGTGTGTGGTGTGTGTATGGTATGGTGTGTGTGGTGTGTGTATGGTATGGTGTGTGTGTGGTGTGTGTGTGAGGTGTGTGTATGGTGTGGTGTGTGTGTGGTGTGTGTATGGTATGGTGTGTGTGGTGTGTGTATGGTATGGTGTGTGTGGTGTGTGTATGGTATGGTGTGTGTGTGTGGTGTGTATGGTATGGTGTGTGTGGTGTGTGTGTGTGGTGTGTATGGTATGGTGTGTGTGTGTATGGTATGGTGTGTGTGGTGTGTGTGTGTGGTGTGTATGGTATGGTGTGTGTGTGTGTGGTGTGTGTGTGGTGTGTGTGTATGGTATGGTGTGTGTGGTGTGTGGTGTGTATGGTATGGTGTGTGTGGTGTGTGTGTGTGGTGTGTATGGTATGGTGTGTGTGTGTATGTATGGTGTGTGTGTGGTGTGTGTGTGTGTGTGTGTATGGTATGGTGTGTGTGGTGTGTGTGTATGGTGTGTGTGTGTGTGTGTGTATGGTGTGTGTGTATGGTATGGTGTGTGTGTATGGTATGGTGTGTGTGTATGGTATGGTGTGTGTGTGAGGTTAGGGTCTTGCTTGATTAAAATGAGTCATGGTGGATTAACAGGTTATGACCGAGAGCCTGCTGGACGTCATCGTCATAGTAACAACCCGGCACCACAGACAGCCTGCTGGACGTCACCGTCATAGTAACAACCCGGCACCACAGACAGCCTGCTGGACGTCATCGTCATAGTAACAACCAGGCACCACAGACAGCCTGCTGGACGTCATAGTAACAACCCGGCACCACAGACAGCCTGCTGGACGTCATCGTCATAATAACAACCCGGCACCACAGACAGCCTGCTGGACGTCATCGTCATAATAACAACCCGGCACCACAGACAGCCTGCTGGACGTCACCGTCATAGTAACAACCCGGCACCACAGACAGCCTGCTGGACGTCATCGTCATAGTAACAACCCGGCACCACAGACAGCCTGCTGGACGTCATAGTAACAACCCGGCACCACAGACAGCCTGCTGGACGTCACCGTCATAGTAACAACCCGGCACCACAGACAGCCTGCTGGAAGTCATCGTCAAAGTAACAACCCGGCACCACAGACAGCCTGCTGGACGTCATAGTAACAACCCGGCACCACAGACAGCCTGCTGGACGTCACCGTCATAGTAACAACCAGGTTACCACAGACAGCCTGCTGGACGTCACCGTCATAGTAACAACCAGGTTACCACAGACAGGCTGCTGGACGTCATAGTAACAACCAGGCACCACAGACAGCCTGCTGGACGTCACCGTCATAGTAACAACCAGGTTACCACAGACAGGCTGCTGGACATCATAGTAACAACCAGGCACCACAGACAGCCTGCTGGACGTCACCGTCATAGTAACAACCCGGCACCACAGACAGCCTGCTGGACGTCACCGTCATAGTAACAACCAGGCACCACAGACAGCCTGCTGGACGTCACAGTCATAGTAACAACCAGGCACCACAGACAGCCTGCTGGACATCATAGTAACAACCAGGCACCACAGACAGCCTGCTGGACGTCACCGTCATAGTAACAACCCGGCACCACAGACAGCCTGCTGGACGTCACCGTCATAGTAACAACCCGGCACCACAGACAGCCTGCTGGACGTCACCGTCATAGTAACAACCAGGCACCACAGACAGCCTGCTGGACGTCATAGTAACAACCCGGCACCACAGACAGCCTGCTGGACGTCATCGTCATAATAACAACCCGGCACCACAGACAGCCTGCTGGACGTCACCGTCATAGTAACAACCCGGCACCACAGACAGCCTGCTGGACGTCATCGTCATAGTAACAACCCGGCACCACAGACAGCCTGCTGGACGTCATAGTAACAACCCGGCACCACAGACAGCCTGCTGGACGTCACCGTCATAGTAACAACCCGGCACCACAGACAGCCTGCTGGACGTCATCGTCATAGTAACAACCCGGCACCACAGACAGCCTGCTGGACGTCATAGTAACAACCCGGCACCACAGACAGCCTGCTGGACGTCACCGTCATAGTAACAACCAGGTTACCACAGACAGCCTGCTGGACGTCACCGTCATAGTAACAACCAGGTTACCACAGACAGGCTGCTGGACGTCATAGTAACAACCAGGCACCACAGACAGCCTGCTGGACGTCACCGTCATAGTAACAACCAGGTTACCACAGACAGGCTGCTGGACATCATAGTAACAACCAGGCACCACAGACAGCCTGCTGGACGTCACCGTCATAGTAACAACCCGGCACCACAGACAGCCTGCTGGACGTCACCGTCATAGTAACAACCAGGCACCACAGACAGCCTGCTGGACGTCACAGTCATAGTATCAACCAGGCACCACAGACAGCCTGCTGGACATCATAGTAACAACCAGGCACCACAGACAGCCTGCTGGACGTCACCGTCATAGTAACAACCCGGCACCACAGACAGCCTGCTGGACGTCACCGTCATAGTAACAACCAGGCACCACAGACAGCCTGCTGGACGTCACAGTCATAGTAACAACCAGGCACCACAGACAGCCTGCTGGACGTCACCGTCATAGTAACAACCCGGCACCACAGACAGCCTGCTGGACGTCACCGTCATAGTAACAACCAGGCACCACAGACAGCCTGCTGGACGTCATAGTAACAACCCGGCACCACAGACAGCCTGCTGGACGTCATCGTCATAATAACAACCCGGCACCACAGACAGCCTGCTGGACGTCACCGTCATAGTAACAACCCGGCACCACAGACAGCCTGCTGGACGTCATCGTCATAGTAACAACCCGGCACCACAGACAGCCTGCTGGACGTCATAGTAACAACCCGGCACCACAGACAGCCTGCTGGACGTCACCGTCATAGTAACAACCCGGCACCACAGACAGCCTGCTGGACGTCATCGTCATAGTAACAACCCGGCACCACAGACAGCCTGCTGGACGTCATAGTAACAACCCGGCACCACAGACAGCCTGCTGGACGTCACCGTCATAGTAACAACCAGGTTACCACAGACAGCCTGCTGGACGTCACCGTCATAGTAACAACCAGGTTACCACAGACAGGCTGCTGGACGTCATAGTAACAACCAGGCACCACAGACAGCCTGCTGGACGTCACCGTCATAGTAACAACCAGGTTACCACAGACAGGCTGCTGGACATCATAGTAACAACCAGGCACCACAGACAGCCTGCTGGACGTCACCGTCATAGTAACAACCCGGCACCACAGACAGCCTGCTGGACGTCACCGTCATAGTAACAACCAGGCACCACAGACAGCCTGCTGGACGTCACAGTCATAGTAACAACCAGGCACCACAGACAGCCTGCTGGACATCATAGTAACAACCAGGCACCACAGACAGCCTGCTGGACGTCACCGTCATAGTAACAACCCGGCACCACAGACAGCCTGCTGGACGTCACCGTCATAGTAACAACCAGGCACCACAGACAGCCTGCTGGACGTCACAGTCATAGTAACAACCAGGCACCACAGACAGCCTGCTGGACGTTACCGTCATAGTAACAACCCGGCACCACAGACAGCTTGCTGGACGTCACCGTCATAGTAACAACCAGGCACCACAGACAGCCTGCTGGACGTCACCGTCATAGTAACAACCCGGCACCACAGACAGCCTGCTGGACGTCACCGTCATAGTAACAACCCGGCACCACAGACAGCCTGCTGGACGTCACCGTCATAGTAACAACCCGGCACCACAGACAGCCTGCTGGACGTCACCGTCATAGTAACAACCAGGCACCACAGACAGCCTGCTGGACGTCACCGTCATAGTAACAACCAGGCACCACAGACAGCCTGCTGGACGTCACCGTCATAGTAACAACCAGGCACCACAGACAGCCTGCTGGACGTCACCGTCATAGTAACAACCAGGCACCACAGACAGCCTGATGGACGTCACCGTCATAGTAACAACCAGGCACCACAGACAGCCTGATGGACGTCACCGTCATAGTAACAACCAGGCACCACAGACAGCCTGCTGGACGTCACCGTCATAGTAACAACCCGGCACCACAGACAGCCTGCTGGACGTCACCGTCATAGTAACAACCCGGCACCACAGAAAGCCTGCTGGACGTCATAGTAACAACCAGGCACCACAGACAGCCTGCTGGACGTCACCGTCATAGTAACAACCAGGCACCACAGACAGCCTGCTGGACGTCATAGTAACAACCCGGCACCACAGACAGCCTGCTGGACGTCATAGTAACAACCCGGCACCACAGACAGCCTGCTGGACGTCATAGTAACAACCCGGCACCACAGACAGCCTGCTGGACGTCATCGTCATAGTAACAACCCGGCACCACAGACAGCCTGCTGGACGTCACCGTCATAGTAACAACCCGGCACCACAGACAGCCTGCTGGACGTCATAGTAACAACCCGGCACCACAGACAGCCTGCTGGACGTCACCGTCATAGTAACAACCCGGCACCACAGACAGCCTGCTGGACGTCATAGTAACAACCCGGCACCACAGACAGCCTGCGGGACGTCATAGTTACAACCAGGCACCACAGACAGCCTGCTGGACGTCATAGTAACAACCCGGCACCACAGACAGCCTGCTGGACGTCATAGTAACAACCCGGCACCACAGACAGCCTGCTGGACGTCACCGTCATAGTAACAACCCGGCACCACAGACAGCCTGCTGGACGTCATAGTAACAACCCGGCACCACAGACAGCCTGCTGGACGTCACCGTCATAGTAACAACCAGGCACCACAGACAGCCTGCTGGACGTCATAGTAACAACCAGGCACCACAGACAGCCTGCTGGACGTCATAGTTACAACCAGGCACCACAGACAGCCTGCTGGACGTCATAGTAACAACCCGGCACCACAGACAGCCTGCTGGACGTCATAGTAACAACCCGGCACCACAGACAGCCTGCTGGACGTCACCGTCATAGTAACAACCCGGCACCACAGACAGCCTGCTGGACGTCATAGTAACAACCCGGCACCACAGACAGCCTGCTGGACGTCATAGTAACAACCCGGCACCACAGACAGCCTGCTGGACGTCACCGTCATAGTAACAACCCGGCACCACAGACAGCCTGCTGGACGTCATAGTAACAACCCGGCACCACAGACAGCCTGCTGGACGTCACCGTCATAGTAACAACCCGGCACCACAGACAGCCTGCTGGACGTCACCGTCATAGTAACAACCCGGCACCACAGACAGCCTGCTGGACGTCATAGTAACAACCCGGCACCACAGACAGCCTGCTGGACGTCACCGTCATAGTAACAACCAGGCACCACAGACAGCCTGCTGGACGTCATAGTAACAACCAGGCACCACAGACAGCCTGCTGGACGTCATAGTTACAACCAGGCACCACAGACAGCCTGCTGGACGTCATAGTAACAACCCGGCACCACAGACAGCCTGCTGGACGTCGCTGTCATAATAACAACCAGGCACTACAGACAGCCTGCTGGACGTCACCGTCATAGTAACAACCAGGCACCACAGACAGCCTGCTGGACGTCATAGTAACAACCCGGCACCACAGACAGCCTGCTGGACGTCATAATTACAACCAGGCACCACAGACAGCCTGCTGGACGTCATAGTAACAACCCGGCACCACAGACAGCCTGCTGGACGTCACCGTCATAATAACAACCAGGCACCACAGACAGCCTGCTGGACGTCATAGTAACAACCCGGCACCACAGACAGGCTGCTGGACGTCATAATTACAACCAGGCACCACAGACAGCCTGCTGGACGTCATAGTAACAACCAGGCACCACAGACAGCCTGCTGGACGTCACCGTCATAATAACAACCAGGCACCACAGACAGCCTGCTGGACGTCATAGTAACAACCCGGCACCACAGACAGCCTGCTGGACGTCATAGTAACAACCAGGCACCACAGACAGCCTGCTGGACGTCACCGTCATAATAACAACCAGGCACCACAGACAGCCTGCTGGACGTCATAGTAACAACCCGGCACCACAGACAGCCTGCTGGACGTCATAGTAACAACCTGGCACCACAGACAGCCTGCTGGACGTCATAGTAACAACCCGGCACCGCAGACAGCCTGCTGGACGTCACCGTCATAATAACAACCCGGCACCACAGACAGCCTGCTGGACGTCATTGTCATAGTAACAACCCGGCACCACAGACAGCCTGCTGGACGTCATAGTAACAACCAGGCACCACAGACAGCCTGCTGGACGTCATAGTAACAACCAGGCACCACAGACAGCCTGCTGGACGTCATAATTACAACCTGGCACCACAGACAGCCTGCTGGACGTCATCGTCATAGTAACAACCAGGCACCACAGACAGCCTGCTGGACGTCACCGTCATAATAACAACCAGGCACCACAGACAGCCTGCTGGACGTCATAGTAACAACCAGGCACCACAGACAGCCTGCTGGACGTCATAGTAACAACCAGGCACCACAGACAGCCTGCTGGACGTCACCGTCATAGTAACAACCTGGCACCACAGACAGCCTGCTGGACGTCATAGTAACAACCAGGCACCACAGACAGCCTGCTGGATGTCACCGTCATAGTAACAACCAGGCACCACAGACAGCCTGCTGGACGTCAGCGTCATAGTAACAACCCGGCACCACAGACAGGCTGCGTACCAAATGGATACTCCAGATTACCTATAGAGTGCAGTAGGTTTGTAGTGGTCGATTTGGGACACAGACAGAGTCAATAACATCCAGCTATCTAGTGTGACATAACAGTCATCTTCACAAGGCCACCACAGTCTGGACAACAGAGAGAAAATAACTAACAGATAAACAGTGATAGAATTCAAGTGAGAGAGGAAGCATAGGAGCGAGAGGGGGAGAGAAAGAGGGAGAGAGAGACAAGTGATTGAGTATTTCCAGAACCTTCATTAAACTCAGCCACTCAGAGCGAGAGAGAGTGTTTCCAGAACCTTCATTAAACTCAGCCACTCAGAGAGAGAGAGAGAGAGTGTTTCCAGAACCTTCATTAAACTCAGCCACTCAGAGAGAGAGAGAGAGAGAGAGTGTTTCCAGAACCTTCATTAAACTCAGCCGCTCAGTGTTTGGATATTTATTTACTAGACAACTAATTTGAATAAACCAATTACACGCCATTCAGATGGCAGAATGGTCTGCTACAGTCAGACACATAGCTAGCTGGAGAAAACACCAACAAAACTAATCACTGTTCTTTATTTTCTCCTGGGGGGGGAAGGGCTGTTGATATAGACTAAGTAGGTGAAAGACAGAAATAGAGTATGAGAGAGAGACTAAGAGAAAGAGCAGGAGGGGAAGAGAGAGAAAGGAGAGAGTAAGCGAGAGAGGAGAGAGAGAAAGACAAGAGATTTTTGTATTGTTTATATTTCACTTTTGTTTATTATCTACTTCACTTGCTACAGGCAATGTAAACATGTTTCCCATGACAATAAAACCCTTAAATTGAATTTAAATTGAGAGAAACAGACAGAGAGAGAGAGAGAGAGAGAGAGAGAGAGAGAGAGTGTAAGACAGACAGATGGGCTGGCTGGATGCAACATATGAGAGGTTACCCACAACAGTCCTTACCTTTTTCCCATCTTCCCCTGCTTCCCTGGACATCACGTTGGTCTAAAACAACAAGAGAAATGACCATCAGAAAACAGAATGAAGTGACAGACAGATGGAGAGAGGAAGAGAGCTCTGTGTGTCGCTTCTCTAAAGGTTATCTAGCAGGACAGTTGTCTAGTTGTGTGTTGCTTCTCTAAAGGTTATCTAGCAGGACAGTTGTCTAGTTGTGTGTTGCTTCTCTAAAGGTTATCTAGCAGGACAGTTGTCTAGTTGTGTGTTGCTTCTCTAAAGGTTATCTAGCAGGACAGTTGTCTAGTTGTGTGTCGCTTCTCTAAAGGTTATCTAGCAGGACAGTTGTCTAATTGTGTGTTGCTTCTCTAAAGGTTATCTAGCAGGACAGTTGTCTAGTTGTGTGTTGCTTCTCTAAAGGTTATCTAGCAGGACAGTTGTCTAGTTGTGTGTTGCTTCTCTAAAGGTTATCTAGCAGGACAGTTGTCTAGTTGTGTGTTGCTTCTCTAAAGGTTATCTAGCAGGACAGTTGTCTAGTTGTGTGTTGCTTCTCTAAAGGTTATCTAGCAGGACAGTTGTCTAGTTGTGTGTTGCTTCTCTAAAGGTTATCTAGCAGGACAGTTGTCTAGTTGTGTGTTGCTTCTCTAAAGGTTATCTAGCAGGACAGTTGTCTAGTTGTGTGTTGCTTCTCTAAAGGTTACAGTTGAAGTCGGAAGTTTACATACACTGAGGTTGGAGTCATTAAAACTCGTTTTTCAACCACTCCACACATTTCTTGTGAACAAACTATAGTTTTGGCAAGTTGGTTAGGACATCTACTTTGTGCATGACACAATTAATTTTTCCAACAATTGTTTACAGACAGATTATTTCACTTATAATTCACTGTATTACAATTCCAGTGGGTCAGAAGTTTACATACACTAAGTTGACTGTGCCTTTAAACAGCTTGGAAAATTCCAGAAAACGATGTCATGGCTTTAGAAGCTTCTGATAGGCTAATTGACATCATTTGAGTCAATTGGAGGTGTACCTGTGGATGTAATTCAAGGCCTACCTTCAAACTCAGTGCCTCTTTGCTTGACATCATGGGGAAATCAAAAGAAATCAGCCAAGACCTCAGAAAAAAAATTGTGGACCTCCACAAGTCTGGTTCATCCTTGGGAGAAATTTCCAAACACATGAAGGTACCATGTTCATCTGTACAAACAATAGTATGCAAGTATAAACACCATGGGACCACGCAGCCGTCATACAACTCAGGAGATGAATGTACTTTGTTGCAAAAAGTGCTAATCAATCCCACAACAACAGCAAAGGACCTTGTGAAGATGCTGGAGGAAACAGGTACAAAAGTATCTATATCCACAGTCAAACAAGTCCTATATCGACATAACCTGAAAGGCCGCTCAGCAAGGAAGAAGCCACTGCTCCAAAACCGCCATAAAAATGCCAGACTACGGTTTGCAACTGCACATGGGGACAAAGATCGTACTTTCTGGAGAAATGTCCTCTGTTCTGATGAAACAAAAATAGAACTGTTTGGCCATAATGACCATCGTTATGTTTGGAGGAAAGGGGGAGGCTTGCAAGCTGAAGAACACCATCCCAACCGTGAAGCACGGGGGTGGCAGCATCATGTTGTGGGGGTGCTTTGCTGCCGGAGGGACTGGTGCCCTTCACAACATGGATGGCATCATGAGGGAGAAAAATGATGTGGATATATTGAAGCAACATCTCAAGACATCAGTTAGGAAGTTAAAGCTTGGTCGCAAATGGGTCTTCCAAATGGACAATGACCCCAAGCATACTTCCAAAGTTGTGGCAAAATGGCTTAAGGACAACAAAGTCAAGGTATTGGAGTGGCCATCACAAAGCCCTGACCTCAATCCCATAGAAAATGTGTTGGCAGAACTGAAAAAGCGTGGTCCTACAAAAAGGAGGCCTACAAACCTGACTCAGTTACACCAGCTCTGTCAGGAGGAAGGGCCAACATTCACCCAACTTATTGTGGGAAGCTTGTGGAAGGCTACCTGAAGCGTTTGACCCAAGTTAAACAATTTAACTTTTTATGGCTGCAGGGGCAGTATTGAGTAGCTTGAAAAGGTACCCATTGTAAACGGTCAGCTCCTCAGTCTCAGTTGCTAATATATGCATATTATTAGTAGTAGTATTGGATAGAAAACACTCTAAAGTTTACAAAACTGTCAAAATATAGTCTGTGAGTATAACAGAGCTGATATTGCAGGCGAAAACCAGAGGAAAATCAAAATTGGAAGTGGCTTCTATTTTGAAAACTACTGGTTCAATAGCCTCCCTTTGCTGGATTTAAAGGGATATGAACCAGATTCATTTTCCTATTGCTTTCTCAAGGTGTCAACAGTCTTCAGACATAGTTTAATGCTTTTATTTTGAAAAATGAGCCAGAACGATAACATGGCGTCAAGTGGTCACATAACTTTTGCTCGCGCAACAGAATTTGGACAGCCATTGTTTCCCCCTCTCCTACTGTGAAAGACATGTGCGGTTGATATATTATCAATTATATATTTTAAAAACAACCTGAGGATTGATTATAAAAAACATTTGACATGTTTCTGTGGACATTATGGAAACTATTTGGAATTTTTGTCTGTGTTGTCGTGACCGCTCTTTCCTGTGGATTTCTGAACATTACGCGACAAACAAACGGGGGTATTTTGGATCTCAAAAATAATCTTTATGGAACAAAAGGAACATTTGTTGTGTAACTGGGAGTCTCGTGAGTGAAAACATCTGAAGATCATCAAAGGTAAACGATTAATTTGATTGCTTTTCTGATTTGTGACCGAGCTACCTGATGCTAAGTGTACTTAATGTTTTATCGTACGATCGATAAACTTATAAACGCTTGGATTGCTTTTGGCCTTAAAGCATCATTTCAGATTCTGTAAAGACAAGTGGATTAACAAAAGGCTAAACTGTGTTTTCCTATATTGCACTTGTGATTTCATGAATATAAATATTTATTGTATGTAGCGCTATGCTATTCAGCGGTTGTTGATGACACTTATCCCGATATCGGGATTGCAGCCATAACAAGTCAAAGGCAATGCTACCAAATACTAATTGAGTGTATGTAAACGTCTGAGTTTACCAAAATTGGGTTTGTTTTCGAATTCTTTGTGACTCTGTGTAATCTGAGGAAATATGTGTCTCTAATATGGTCATACATTTGGCAGGAGGTCAGGAAGTGCAGCTCAGTTTCCACCTCATTTTGTGGGCAGTGTGCACATAGCCTGTCTCTCCCCTCTCACGAGCAGCTACTATAAAATAACACACAACCAACCCCATTAACAGGTCTGAGGTCATATTCTGTGTGATGTCACTGACTGACCTGTGCGAGGGAGGTGCTTCGCCCCCTCCCGGTCTCCGTGGTGACCCTGTTCCCGCCCCTCCCTCTCTGTGAGGAGATACACTTGTAGCAGCTCCAGACCTGCAGCAACCTGGGCTCCGCGTGGCCACTCCCCTTCCGCTGCAGACACTGGCAGTGGTACAGGTGGCCGCAGCTACACACACACACACACAAGGTGTTAACAGCATTACCGTGTGTAGAGCCTTCACTACAGCACCAGCCTGGGAAATGTTCAGTGAGGTGACAGGTTCAGAACACTGTACTGTAAACAGATCTGACACCATTCCTCCTCTATCAGAACATTGTACTGTAAACAGATCTGACACCATTCATCCTCTATCAGAACATTGTACTGTAAAAATATCTGACACCATTCATCCTCTATCAGAACATCGTACTGTAAACAGATCTGACACCATTCATCCTCTATCAGAACATCGTACTGTAAACAGATCTGACACCTTTCATCCTCTATCAGAACATTGTACTGAGAGTGTTGTGGTGACGACCTGAATATGATGATGTCATGACAGCGGTGGTAGAGAACACACGTGGATGTGAGTGTTGTGGTGACGACCTGAATATGATGATGTCATCTGGGCTGTCCTGACGTCTCCTGTACTGCTGCAGGCAGATGTTACAGTGGTCCTGACGGGGGTGGAGCCCCCTGCTGACCGCCGCTCGCAGGTGAGACAGGGACCAGTGGAGGTCATGGTTCAACAGACTGGTGGTCGTCTCCAGTAACGTCTGGGGGAGGGGAGAGAACCATTTGATTTACTGTATCCTGGTCCCAGATCAGTTTGTGCTCTGGACAAATGTTTGAAAGAGAACTGATGGATTTACTGTTCTCTTCCCCTGGAAATTATTTCTCACAGAATCAAACATTCACATTCACAGTACTGTACAACCCACCAGTCATCCTCTAGTCTCTCAGCATGTTAAATAGTACTGTACAACCCACCAGTCATCCTCTAGTCTCATGTTAAATAGTACTGTACAACCCACCAGTCATCCTCTCTAGTCTCTCATGTTAAATAGTACTGTACAACCCACCAGTCATCCTCTAGTCTCTCACGTTAAATAGTACTGTACAACCCACCAGTCATCCTCTAGTCTCATGTTAAATAGTACTGTACAACCCACCAGTCATCCTCTAGTCTCATGTTAAATAGTACTGTACAACCCACCAGTCATCCTCTCTAGTCTCTCAGCATGTTAAATAGTACTGTACAACCCACCAGTCATCCTCTAGTCTCTCAGCATGTTAAATAGTACTGTACAACCCACCAGTCATCCTCTAGTCTCTCATGTTAAATAGTACTGTACAACCCACCAGTCATCCTCTCTAGTCTCTCATGTTAAATAGTACTGTACAACCCACCAGTCATCCTCTCTAGTCTCTCATGTTAAATAGTACTGTACAACCCACCAGTCATCCTCTCTAGTCTCTCATGTTAAATAGTACTGTACAACCCACCAGTCATCCTCTAGTCTCTCATGTTAAATAGTACTGTACAACCCACCAGTCATCCTCTAGTCTCATGTTAAATAGTACTGTACAACCCACCAGTCATCCTCTAGTCTCTCAGCATGTTAAATAGTACTGTACAACCCACCAGTCATCCTCTAGTCTCATGTTAAATAGTACTGTACAACCCACCAGTCATCCTCTCTAGTCTCATGTTAAATAGTACTGTACAACCCACCAGTCATCCTCTCTAGTCTCATGTTACATAGTACTGTACAACCCACCAGTCATCCTCTCTAGTCTCTCATGTTAAATAGTACTGTACAACCCACCAGTCATCCTCTAGTCTCATGTTAAATAGTACTGTACAACCCACCAGTCATCCTCTCTAGTCTCTCATATTAAATAGTACTGTACAACCCACCAGTCATCCTCTAGTCTCATGTTAAATAGTACTGTACAACCCACCAGTCATCCTCTCTAGTCTTTCATGTTAAATAGTACTGTACAACCCACCAGTCATCCTCTCTAGTATCTCATGTTAAATAGTACTGTACAACCCACCAGTCATCCTCTAGTCTCTCATGTTAAATAGTACTGTACAACCCACCAGTCATCCTCTAGTCTCATGTTAAATAGTACTGTACAACCCACCAGTCATCCTCTCTAGTCTCTCATGTTAAATAGTACTGTACAACCTACCAGTCATCCTCTAGTCTCTCATGTTAAATAGTACTGTACAACCCACCAGTCATCCTCTAGTCTCTCATGTTAAATAGTACTGTACAACCCACCAGTCATCCTCTCTAGTCTCTCATGTTAAATAGTACTGTACAACCCACCAGTCATCCTCTACTCTCTCAGCATGTTAAATAGTAGTGGAGGCCTCAGGGAGGGAGAGAGGAGGCCTGGCATGGACACAGTACCACTCAACTTCACACAGCTCTATTTCACTGCCATTTGGGAAGCTGAGAGCTATTCACTTATCCTCCTATGGACTGTCCTGTCATTTCATGTCAGAGAAGACTGGAGGAAAGGAAGGGGGAGGGAGTAGGGAGGAGAGAGAGAAAAATAGGGAGGAGAGGAAATAGGAAAAGATGGAGAGGAGAGGAAAGAGGAGAGAGGACAGGAAAAGAATGAGGAGAGGAAGAAAGGAGAGGAAAAGGAGAAGAGGAAAGAGTAAAAGGGAGATGAGAGCAGAGAGGAGGGAGAGTAGAGAGAGGAGGGAGAGTAGAGAGAGGAGAGAGATGAGGGAGAGAGGAGAAAAAGATGAGGGAGCGGAGAGAGAGAGAGGAGGGAGAGTAGAGAGAGGAGACAGAGGGAGAGTAGAGAGAGAGGAGAGAGAGGAGGGAGAGTAGAGAGAGGAGGGAGAGTAGAGAGAGGAGAGAGATGAGGGAGAGAGGAGAAAAAGATGAGGGAGCGGAGAGAGAGAGAGGAGGGAGAGTAGAGAGAGGAGACAGAGGGAGAGTAGAGAGAGAGGAGAGAGAGGAGGGAGAGTAGAGAGAGAGTAGAGAGAGTAGAGAGAGGAGGGAGAGTAGAGAGAGGAGGGAGAGTAGAGAGAGGAGAGAGAGTAGATAGAGAGGAAGGAGAGAAAGAGAAGGGAGCGAGGAGAGGAGAGAGATGAGGGAGAGAGGAGAAAAAGATGAGGGAGCGGAGAGAGAGAGGAGGGAAAGAGGAAAAGAGGGGAGAGGGGAGGGAGAGGAGAGAGAGAGGAGGGAAAGAGGAAAAGAGGGAAGAGGAGAGAGAGAGGAGGGAGAGAGAGGAGAGAGAAGAGGGAGAGTAGAGAGAGAGAGGAGAGAGAAGAGGGAGAGTAGAGAGAG
>NW_027260952.1:267500-270000 GCF_045791955.1 Oncorhynchus clarkii lewisi
TAGTGGTCCTCTGTGAGGAGGTTAGTGGTCCTCTGTGAGGAGGTCAGCGGTCCTCCGTGAGGAGGTCAGCGTTCCTCTGTGAGGAGGTTAGTGGTGTGTTAGTAATCACTGTTCAGCCTGCTGACATCACTCATTTAGACCAAAGCAGGGAAAAAGTATTCTTAAATATACTTCAAATACGAGATGTACTTGTGTAGTATATCTGAAGTATACTATACACACACTATAATTACACTGAAACTTTTTTCAGTCTTTTAATAGACTATATGTTCACTATTATTACACTGAAACACACATTAAAAGTTTACTGAATTTCATACGCTTTAAATGTAATTCAGTATATTCATTCAAAATACACTGACAAGGATCCTCCAGCTCATTCAACACCTGATTTACTTAAAAGACACATCTAAACAGGTGTTTCCAGGTAAGACATCACATGGCACAAGGTCTCTACTGCTCCTCAAGTAAGGAGACCGATGACATCACAGGTTCTCTACCGCTCCTCAAGCAAAGAGACAGATGACATCACAGGTTCTCTACTGGTCCTCAAGCAAGGAGACCGATGACATCACAGGTTCTCTACCGCTCCTCAAGCAAAGAGACCGATGACATCACAGGTTCTCTACTACTCCTCAAGCAAAGAGACAGATGACATCACAGGTTCTCTACTGGTCCCCAAGCAAGGAGACCGATGACATCACAGGTTCTCTACCGCTCCTCAAGTAAGGAGACCGATGACATCACAGGTTCTCTACCGCTCCTCAAGTAAGGAGACCGATGACATCACAGGTTCTCTACCGCTCCTCAAGTAAGGAGACCGATGACATCACAGGTTCTCTACCGCTCCTCAAGTAAGGAGACCGATGACATCACAGGTTCTCTACCGCTCCTCAAGTAAGGAGACCGATGACATCCCAGGTTCTCTACCGCTCCTCAAGTAAGGAGACCGATGACATCACAGGTTCTCTACCGCTCCTCAAGTAAGGAGACCGATGACATCTCTTTGCTTGAAGAGCAGTAGAGAACCTGTGATGTCATCGGTCTCCTTACTTGAGGAGCGGTAGAGAACCTAGGAGACCGATGACATCACAGGTTCTCTACTGCACCTCCAGCAAGGGGGAGACTGATGATGTCACAAATTCCTATCAGACCTACTCATTGAAGTTTACAGTTGTTAAAAACGAAAAACACTATTTTGCTCAAAACACATGTTTTTCTGTTTTAGTGTGTATGCACACTTTACTGTATTTATACTTGGGATGTTGCTCTTCAACAGGACACGTTAAAACATCGCTGGTGGACATATTTAACTTGAATGTCGACAAAATATATAAAATGTACTTTCAAAAATGTAAAAGAAAAATGTGCATATTACCCACCATCCTTTAGTGCAGCTGAAGTTTTGATTTATAATATGTTGTTCTTCATATTAAAGCTTATTTAAATGTTATGATGCTCATTTTCCTACTGAATAATGTTTTTTAATGTTCATTTATCACTGTGATGTGAACAACTAAAGTACAAAATGGCAGTTTTGCCGTTCCATGTAAAGCATCAACCCACTGAGAAGATCGGTGGCAACAGACTGCCGGTAGGAAGTCACCACAGTGGGAGGCCGTTCCATGTAAAGCATCAACCCACTGAGAAGATCGGTGGCAACAGACTGCCGGTAGGAAGTCACCACAGTGGGAGGCCGTTCCATGTAAAGCATCAACCCACTGAGAAGATCGGTGGCAACAGACTGCCGGTAGGAAGTCACCACAGTGGGAGGCCGTTCCATGTAAAGCATCAACCCACTGAGAAGATCGGTGGCAACAGACTGCCGGTAGGAAGTCACCACAGTGGGAGGCCGTTCCATGTAAAGCATCAACCCACTGAGAAGATCGGTGGCAACAGACTGCCGGTAGGAAGTCACCACAGTGGGAGGCCGTTCCGTCTCTTGCTAGAACAAAATACAAACCTGCTGCGTGCCGTGCCGACCCGGCAGAGACAAATCTACCGAGTCTACTTGTAGAATCCCAATCAGTGGCTTCTTCACTTTGAGCCAATCGGAGAGCTCAAACCCCCACGTGGGGAGACCAACAAAAAAATGAGCTAATCACACTTCATATACAATGCAGGTTATGGTAGCTAGCAACAGTGCCTTGCGAAAGTATTCGGCCCCCTTGAACTTTGCGACCTTTTGCCACATTTCAGGCTTCAAACATAAAGATATAAAACTGTATTTTTTTGTGAAGAATCAACAACAAGTGGGACACAATCATTAAGTGGAACGACATTTATTGGATATTTCAAACTTTTTTAACAAATCAAAAACTGAAAAATTGGGCGTGCAAAATTATTCAGCCCCCTTAAGTTAATACTTTGTAGCGCCACCTTTTGCTGCGATTACAGCTGTAAGTCGCTTAGGGTATGTCTCTATCAGTTTTGCACATCGAGAGACTGACATTTTTTCCCATTCCTCCTTGCAAAACAGCTCGAGCTCAGTGAGGTTGGA
>NW_027260952.1:275000-290000 GCF_045791955.1 Oncorhynchus clarkii lewisi
GAGAGGTACATACACACAGACACACTGCTACACTATAGTGTAGGGATGTTACCTGGACGGCCTCCTCTATTCTGTAGTCCTGAGAGGTACAGACACACAGACACACTGCTATACTATAGTGTAGGGATGTTACCTGGACGGCCTCCTCTAGTCTGTAGTCCTGAGAGGTACAGACACACTGCTATACTATAGTGTAGGGATGTTACCTGGACGGCCTCCTCTAGTCTGTAGTCCTGAGAGGTACATACACACTGCTATACTATAGTGTAGGGATGTTACCTGGACGGCCTCCTCTAGTCTGTAGTCCTGAGAGGTACAGACACACAGACACACTGCTATACTATAGTGTAGGGATGTTACCTGGACGGCCTCCTCTAGTCTGTAGTCCTGAGAGGTACATACACACAGACACACTGATATACTATAGTGTAGGGATGTTACCTGGACGGCCTCCTCTAGTCTGTAGTCCTGAGAGGTACAGACACACAGACACACTGCTATACTATAGTGTAGGGATGTTACCTGGACGGCCTCCTCTAGTCTGTGGTCCTGAGAGGTACAGACACACTGCTATACTATAGTGTAGGGATGTTACCTGGACGGCCTCCTCTAGTCTGTAGTCCTGAGAGGTACAGACACACTGCTATACTATAGTGTAGGGATGTTACCTGGACGGCCTCCTCTAGTCTGTAGTCCTGAGAGGTACATACACACAGACACACTGCTATACTATAGTGTAGGGATGTTACCTGGACGGCCTCCTCTAGTCTGTAGTCCTGAGAGGTACAGACACACTGCTATACTATAGTGTAGGGATGTTACCTGGACGGCCTCCTCTAGTCTGTAGTCCTGAGAGGTACATACACACTGCTATACTATAGTGTAGGGATGTTACCTGGACGGCCTCCTCTAGTCTGTGGTCCTGAGAGGTACAGACACACAGACACACTGCTATACTATAGTGTAGGGATGTTACCTGGACGGCCTCCTCTAGTCTGTAGTCCTGAGAGGTACATACACACAGACACACTGCTATACTATAGTGTAGGGATGTTACCTGGACGGCCTCCTCTAGTCTGTAGTCCTGAGAGGTACAGACACACTGCTATACTATAGTGTACGGATGTTACCTGGACGGCCTCCTCTAGTCTGTGGTCCTGAGAGGTACAGACACACTGCTATACTATAGTGTAGGGATGTTACCTGGACGGCCTCCTCTATTCTGTAGTCCTGAGAGGTACATATACACAGACACACTGCTATACTATAGTGTAGGGATGTTACCTGGACGGCCTCCTCTAGTCTGTAGTCCTGAGAGGTACAGACACACTGCTATACTATAGTGTAGGGATGTTACCTGGACGGCCTCCTCTAGTCTGTAGTCCTGAGAGGTACAGACACACTGCTATACTATAGTGTAGGGATGTTACCTGGACGGCCTCCTCTAGTCTGTAGTCCTGAGAGGTACAGACACACTGCTATACTATAGTGTAGGGATGTTACCTGGACGGCCTCCTCTAGTCTGTAGTCCTGAGAGGTACAGACACACTGCTATACTATAGTGTAGGGATGTTACCTGGACGGCCTCCTCTAGTCTGTAGTCCTGAGAGGTACAGACACACTGCTATACTATAGTGTAGGGATGTTACCTGGACGGCCTCCTCTAGTCTGTAGTCCTGAGAGGTACAGACACACAGACACACTGCTATACTATAGTGTAGGGATGTTACCTGGACGGCCTCCTCTAGTCTGTGGTCCTGAGAGGTACAGACACACTGCTATACTATAGTGTAGGGATGTTACCTGGACGGCCTCCTCTAGTCTGTAGTCCTGAGAGGTACATACACACAGACACACTGCTATACTATAGTGTAGGGATGTTACCTGGACGGCCTCCTCTAGTCTGTAGTCCTGAGAGGTACATACACACAGACACACTGCTATACTATAGTGTAGGGATGTTACCTGGACGGCCTCCTCTAGTCTGTAGTCCTGAGAGGTACAGACACACTGCTATACTATAGTGTAGGGATGTTACCTGGACGGCCTCCTCTAGTCTGTGGTCCCGAGAGGTACATACACACTGCAATACTATAGTGTAGGGATGTTACCTGGACGGCCTCCTCTAGTCTGTAGTCCTGAGAGGTACAGACACACTGCTATACTATAGTGTAGGGATGTTACCTGGACGGCCTCCTCTAGTCTGTGGTCCCGAGAGGTACATACACACATACACACTGCTACACTATAGTGTAGGGATGTTACCTGGACGGCCTCCTCTAGTCTGTAGTCCTGAGAGGTACATATACACAGACACACTGCTACACTATAGTGTAGGGATGTTACCTGGACGGCCTCCTCTAGTCTGTAGTCCTGAGAGGTACAGACACACTGCTACACTATAGTGTAGGGATGTTACCTGGACGGCCTCCTCTAGTCTGTAGTCCTGAGAGGTACATACACACAGACACACTGCTACACTATAGTGTAGGGATGTTACCTGGACGGCCTCCTCTAGTCTGTGGTCCTGAGAGGTACAGACACACTGCTATACTATAGTGTACGGATGTTACCTGGACGGCCTCCTCTAGTCTGTAGTCCTGAGAGGTACAGACACACTGCTATACTATAGTGTAGGGATGTTACCTGGACGGCCTCCTCTAGTCTGTAGTCCTGAGAGGCCTTGAGGAAGTCAGTGAGCTGCCGGGGAGTGAAGCGGCACAACAAGCCGATGTGGAGCTCATGCAAGTCGGGGCTCAGTCTTAGGAGAGCCTGGGGATGAGGGCCTTCCATGGAGGTAGCACTGGGAAACAGACGGTTGTGAGTCTCTAATAATATAATAATGTTGTGTTCATTAAACAGACCAGAGAGCACAACAACTAGGATATTGATGTCTTCCGCTCACCCGAATCCATCCACCCACCCACACCACAGAGAAAACTCTGTTCCATTCTTCCGTGCTCCAACAAAGTAACCAAGGATCTTACCTCTGGTCCAAAAGACACCTCAGGAACTGGAACACTAGGTGATCATCCTAGAGCGAGAGAGCGAGAGAGAGAGATGGCAGGAGAGAGAGAATGAGAGAGAATGAGAGAGGTAGAGATAGCAGGAGAGAGAAAGAGAGAGATAGGTAGAGATAGCAGGAGTGAGAGAGAGAGGTAGAGATAGCAGGAGTGAGAGAGAGAGAGGTAGAGATAGCAGGAGAGAGAGAGAGGTAGAGATAGCAGGAGAGAGAGAGAGGTAGAGATAGCAGGAGAGAGAGGTAGAGATAGCAGGAGAGAGAGAGAGGGGTAGAGATAGCAGGAGAGAGAGAGGTAGAGATAGCAGGAGAGAGAGAGAGAGAGGTAGAGATAGCAGGAGAGAGAGGTAGAGAGAGGTAGAGATAGCAGGAGAGAGAGGTAGAGATAGCAGGAGAGAGAGGTAGAGATAGCAGGAGAGAGAGAGAGGGAGGGATAGCAGGAGAGAGAGAGAGGGGTAGAGATAGCAGGAGAGAGAGAGAGAGAGAGAGAGAGAGTGAGAGATACGTAGAGATAGCAGGAGAGAGAGAGAGAGAGAGAGAGAGAGAGAGAGAGACGTAGAGATAGCAGGAGAGAGAGAGAGAGAGAGAGAGAGAGAGAGAGAGAGAGAGAGAGAGAGAGAGAGAGAGAGACGTAGAGATAGCGTGTTAATTTCTGATTGTTTATTTCACTTTTGTTTATTATCTATTTTACTTGCTTTAGCAATGTTAACATGTCAATAAAGCTTTGCATTGAAATTGACAGAGTAGAGATACACAACTAAGACGAAACAACCCAAGAAAACGGGTCACAACTCCTGCAGCTTTGTCGTACGCTGGTTCTGTTCAGAGTCAAGGGGAGACTTCAAGGAGACTCTTACGGCAGGAACATCTACAGCTCATCTCTTGGCAGTAGTACTGTAGACTACTTTATGACTGACCTCAACCCAGAGTCTCTCAGAGCGTTCACAGTCAGCCCACTGACAACTCTATCATCAGACCACAGCAAAATCACAGTCTACTTGAACAGAGCAATACTCAATCATGAGGCATCAAAGCCAAAGGAACTGAGTAACATTAAGAAATGCTCTAGTTGGAAGGAATGCAGTTTGGAAATCTACCAAAAAACAATTAGGCAACAACAAATTCAATCCCTCCTAGACAATTTCCTGGGTAAAACGTTCCACTGTAATAGTGAAGGTGTAAACTTGGCAGTAGAAAATCTTAACAGTATATTTGACCTCTCAGCTTCCCTATCTAATCTAATCAGTATATTTGACCTCTCAGCTTCCCTATCTAATCTAATCAGTATATTTGACCTCTCAGCTTCCCTATCTAACCTAAACAGTATATTTGACCTCTCAGCTTCCCTATCTAATCTAAACAGTATATTTGACCTCTCAGCTTCCCTATCTAATCTAAACAGTATATTTGACCTCTCAGCTTCCCTATCTAATCTAAACAGTATATTTGACCTCTCAGCTTCCCTATCTAATCTAAACAGTATATTTGACCTCTCAGCTTCCCTATCTAATCTAAACAGTATATTTGACCTCTCAGCTTCCCTATCTAATCTAAACAGTATATTTGACCTCTCAGCTTCCCTATCTAATCTAAACAGTATATTTGACCTCTCAGCTTCCCTATCTAATCTAAACAGTATATTTGACCTCTCAGCTTCCCTATCTAATCTAAACAGTATATTTGACCTCTCAGCTTCCCTATCTAATCTAAACAGTATATTTGACCTCTCAGCTTCCCTATCTAATCTAAACAGTATATTTGACCTCTCAGCTTCCCTATCTAATCTAATCAGTATATTTGACCTCTCAGCTTCCCTATCTAATCTAATCAGTATATTTGACCTCTCAGCTTCCCTATCTAATCTAATCAGTATATTTGACCTCTCAGCTTCCCTATCTAATCTAATCAGTATATTTGACCTCTCAGCTTCCCTATCTAATCTAATCAGTATATTTGACCTCTCAGCTTCCCTATCTAATCTAATCAGTATATTTGACCTCTCAGCTTCCCTATCTAATCTAATCAGTATATTTGACCTCTCAGCTTCCCTATCTAATCTAAACAGTATATTTGACCTCTCAGCTTCCCTATCTAATCTAATCAGTATATTTGACCTCTCAGCTTCCCTATCTAATCTAAACAGTATATTTGACCTCTCAGCTTCCCTATCTAATCTAATCAGTATATTTGACCTCTCAGCTTCCCTATCTAATCTAAACAGTATATTTGACCTCTCAGCTTCCCTATCTAATCTAATCAGTATATTTGACCTCTCAGCTTCCCTATCTAATCTAATCAGTATATTTGACCTCTCAGCTTCCCTATCTAATCTAATCAGTATATTTGACCTCTCAGCTTCCCTATCTAATCTAATCAGTATATTTGACCTCTCAGCTTCCCTATCTAATCTAATCAGTATATTTGACCTCTCAGCTTCCCTATCTAATCTAATCAGTATATTTGACCTCTCAGCTTCCCTATCTAATCTAATCAGTATATTTGACCTCTCAGCTTCCCTATCTAATCTAATCAGTATATTTGACCTCTCAGCTTCCCTATCAAAATCTATCAATGTCAAGCAGACAACCGAAGAAAATGAACAGCAATGACAAATGGTTTGATGAAGAATGCAAAAATCTAAGAAAGAAATTGAGAAACCAGTCCAACCAAAAACATAGAGACCCAGAAAACCTGAGCCTAGGCCTTCACTACAGTGAATCACTAAAATAATACAGAAATACCCAATGGGAAAAAGAAGGAACTTCAGCCCGTCAGAAATCAGCTCAATGTAATTGAAGAATCCATAGAATCTAACCACTGAAAACTCAAAACAAACAACAACAAAAAGAGTTATCTATCCAAACCGGAGATGTATGGATAAACTACTTCTCCAATCTTTTTGGCTCTATGACAAAGAACAAACAGCAATAACATATACATGATCAAATACAAATCTTAGAATCAACTATTAAAGACTACCAGAACCCACTGGATTCTCCAATTACATTGAATGAACTAATGGACACAATACAAACCCTCCAACCCAAAAAGGCCTGTGGTGTTGATGGTATCCTCAATGAAATTATAACATATACAGACCCAAATTTACAATTGGCTATACTTATACTCTCTATACACTTATACATCATCCTTTAGCTCTGGCATATTCTCCAATATCTGGAACCAAGGACTGATCATCCTGATCCACAGAAGTGGAGACAAATTTGACCCCAACAACTACCGTGGGATATGCATCAACAGCAACCTTGGGAAAATCCCCTGCATTATCATTAACAGCAGACTCGTACATTTCCTCAGTGAAAACAATGTACTGAGCAAATGTCAAATTGGCTTCTTATCTAATTACCGTACAACAGACGGTGCACACCCGGATTGACAAACAAACAAACCAAAACAAAGGCAAAGTCTTTTCATGCTTTGTTGATTTCAAGAAAGCTTTTGGCTCAATTTGGCATGAGGGTCTGCTATACAAATTGATGGAAAGTGGTTTTGGGGGAAAAACATACGACATTACAAACAACAAGTGTGCGGTTAAAATTGGTTAAAAAAAACAACACACATTTCTTTCCACAAGGCTGTGGGGTGGGACAGGGATGCAGCTTAAACAAATACATCAACGAATTGGCTAGGGCGCTAGAACAGTCTGCAGCACCCGGCCTCACCCTACTAGAATCTGAAGTCAAATGTCTACTGTTTGTTGATGATCTGGTGCTTCTGTCACCAATCAAGGAGGGTCTTGATAAGCTCCCATATCTATTGGGTGAAATACCACAGTGTGACATCACAGCAGCAAGATGTGACCTGTTGCCACGAGAAAAGATCAACCAGTGAAGAACAAACACCATTGTAAATACAACCCATATTTATGTTGATTTATTTTCCCTTTGTACTTTGAACTATTTGCACATCGTTACAACACTGTATATATATATATATATATATATATATATATATATATATATAATATGACATTTGAAAGGTCTTTATTCTTTAGTGAGTGCAATGTTTACTGTTAATTAAAATAAAATCACTTTTGTTTGTTATCTATTTCACTTGCTTTAGCAATGTAAACATATACTACCGTTCAAACGTCTGGGGTCACGTAGAAATGTCCTCGTTTTTGAAAGAAAAGCACATTTTTTGTCCATTAAAATAATATCAAATTGATCAGAAATACAGTGTAGACATTGTTAATGTTGTAAATGATTATTGTAGGTGGAAACGGCTGATAATTAATGGAATATCTACATAGGCTACAGAGGCCCACTATCAGCTACCATCACTCCTGTGATCCAATGGCACGTTGTGTTAGCTAATCCAAGTTTATAATTTTAAAAGACAGAGCAAACGGTCTCTAACCAGAATAAAAAGAGGAGTGGGGTGCACAACTGAAGAAGAGGACAAGTACATTAGTGTGTCTAGTTTGAGAAACAGACACCTCTTAAGTCCTCCAATGGCAGCTTCATTAAATAGTACTCACTCTCAACATTAACAGTGAAGAGGCGACTCTGGGATGCTGGTCTTCTAGGCAGAGTTCCTCTGTCCAGTGTCTGTGTTCTTTTGCCCATCTTAATCTTTCCTTTTTATTGGCCAGTCTGAGATATGGCTTTTTCTTTGCAACTCTGCCTAGAAGGCCAGCATCCCAGAGGCACCTCTTCACTGTTGATGTAGAGACTGGTGTTTTGCGGGTATTGTTTAATGAAGATGCCAGTTGAGGACTTGTCTGTTTCTACAACTAGACACAAATGTACTTGTCCTCTTGCTCAGTTGTGCACCGGGGCCTCCACTCCTCCTTCTATTCTGGTTAGAGACAGTTTGCGCTGTTCTGTGAAGGGAGTAGTGCACAGCGTTGTACGAGATCTTCAGTTTCTTGCCAATTTCTCACATGGAATAGCCTTCATTTCTCAGAACAAGAATAGACTGACGAGTTTCAGAAGAAAGTTCTTTGTTTCTGACCCTTTTGAGCCTGTAATCAAACCCACAAATGCTGATGCTCCAGATATTCAACTAGTCTAAAGGCCAGTTTTATTCCATCTTTAAATCGGCACAACTGATTTCAGCTGTGCTAACATAATTGCAAAAGGGATTTCTAATGATCAATTAGCATTTTAAAATTATAAACTTGGCTTCGCTAACACAACTTGGCATTGGAACACAGGAGTGATGGTTGCTGATAATGGATATTCTGATTGGATATTCTGATTGCTGATATGTAGATATTCCATTTAAAAAATCTGCCATTTCCAGTTACAATAGTCATTTACAACATTAACAATGTCTACACTTCTGATCAATTTGATGTTTTTTTTAAATCGACCAAAAAATGTGCTTTTCTTTCATAAACAAGGACATTTCTAAGTGACCCCAAACTGTTGAATGGTAGTGTATGTTGCCCATGTCAATAAAGCCATTTGAATTTAAATTGAATTGAGAGAGACAGAGTGAGAGACAGAGTGAGAGACAGAGTGAGAGACAGAGTGAGAGACAGAGTGAGAGACAGAGTGAGAGACAGAGTGAGAGACAGAGTGAGAGACAGAGTGAGAGACAGAGTGAGAGACAGAGTGAGAGAACAAGAGTTCATGCCTGTAAGTCACTTTGGATAAAATGCTAAATGCCAGAGATGATTGTGATTCTTATGAAGTGAAATGTTGGCAGCCTTATTGACATGGTCCATAACAACACCTTTTACAGCAACCCATTAGATACACCTACACCTGTGTCTGCAGTTTGGAGCCCTACATGGTCCATAACAACACCTTTTACAGCAACCCATTAGATACACCTACACCTGTGTCTGCAGTTTGGAGCCCTACATGGTCCATAACAACACCTTTTACAGCAACCCATTAGATACACCTACACCTGTGTGTGCAGTTTGGAGCCCTACATGGTCCATAACAACACCTTTTACAGCAACCCATTAGATACACCTACACCTGTGTCTGCAGTTTGGAGCCCTACATGGTCCATAACAACACCTTTTACAGCAACCCATTAGATACACCTACACCTGTGTCTGCAGTTTGGAGCCTCACAAAGGTGTTTCTTTTCTTCCATTGTCAGATTTTCCTGGAAACGCCCTTCACTCTCTACACAACAGAATCAGAGACATGAAATGAACACACACACACACACACACGCACAGCAGTGTTCTCTTGGAAAGTAAGCCACTCATTGCTAATCCAGATTTTCAATTAGCACTTATCTCCCGTTCCTACGGCGATAACAGCCAGGCAATTACATGCTGCAGATAAGACTGATTCAGACAGTGGCGGGACTCTGTGTGTGTTTGTCGGAAGAGAGAAAGAGAGAGACAGAGATATAGAGAGAGAGAGAGACAGAGACAAAGAGAGAGCGAGACACAGACTGACAGAGACCGAAAGAGAGAGAGGGAGAGATATGGAGAGAAAGAGGTAGAGAGAGAAAGACAGAGACCCAACCAAATCATGAGAAAACAAAAAGACTGACCCAAACTTAAAGCTTTGACTATGTACAAGCTCAGTGAGCAGAGCCTTGCTATTGAGAAAGGCCGCCGTAGGAAGACCTGGCTCTCAAGAGAAGACAGGCTACAGTGGTTGCGCCACTAAAAGTTGTGTGATTATGCTGAGGGACTTAGAGGTAATGTTTAGTACAGTACCCTGCGTCACCACTTAATTTCTCCAGACCACCACAAGGGGGCGTTAGAGCACCGATTATGCTGCTGAGTCCTACTGTGTCCCTAACTGACAATGAATGGGCGACATAAACCTACATAGAAACTGATAATTGTGTACGACTTCAGTATGACTCACTAAAACTGTTGTTCCACTAAGGTTTTTATTCTTTTATTTTGTTAGGATGATTTAGCTCAGACTGTAGTAGTGTAGGAGCCACTCCAGACCGGTCACATTGTACAGTGCCTGAGTGGCACAGCGGTCTGAGACACTGCATAGCAGTGTAAACTGTGTTGCTACAGATGCTGGTTCAATACCCTGGACTTTATCCCTCGCTCATTTTACGTTATTTGAAAATGAAATAATCTCCAAAATATTATTTTTTATACAAAGCGATGATTATTATTATTATTATTAATTTAGAATGATATAAAAGCCTGTTGGATATTCTCTCAGATATAATATGAACCCTGTTATTAGCAGAACAATATATATTGGTCATATTGGTCATATTGGTCATATGGGTCATATGGGTCATATGGGTCATATGGGTCATATGGGTCATATGGGTCATATGGGTCATATGGGTCATATTGGTCATATTGGTCATATTGGTCATATTGGTCATATTGGTCATATGGGTCATATGGGTCATATTGGTCATATTGGTCATATTGGTCATATGGGTCATATGGGTCATATGGGTCATATGGGTCATATTGGTCATATTGGTCATATTGGTCATATGGGTCATATGGGTCATATTGGTCATATTGGTCATATGGGTCATATGGGTCATATTGGTCATATTGGTCATATGGGTCATATTGGTCATATTGGTCATATGGGTCATATGGGTCATATTGGTCATATGGGTCATATGGGTCATATTGGTCATATTGGTCATATTGGTCATATGGGTCATATGGGTCATATTGGTCATATTGGTCATATTGGTCATATGGGTCATATGGGTCATATTGGTCATATGGGTCATATGGGTCATATTGGTCATATTGGTCATATTGGTCATATGGGTCATATGGGTCATATTGGTCATATTGGTCATATTGGTCATATGGGTCATATGGGTCATATTGGTCATATTGGTCATGGCTCCCGAGTGGAACACAATGAGATTACCTTGCAGTTCTCCAGCTGTATTTACTGAAAGCTCACGAGGTTCAAGGCAAGAGGGCAGGGGGCACGGGATGGGCTGCAGAGCCACGCACAGAAGACTGACCAGGCCTATGGGGAAGGGAGGAGGAGGAAGGGGGAGGGGGGTGGACCCCCCCGCTACACTGGCAACACGAAGGGCATTGCACTAATAATGGTGCTGACGAGGGAAAGGTTCCCGCTGTTCTGTTCTTAGCGCCAGTCTGCACCTTCAAACTAAAACAGAACTAATAATGGCATCTTTATGCTTTCATTAATAAAAATGATAAAAATACTGTTTCAAAATGCCAATGTTTATTTAGTTATGGATCCATGACGAATCACTACGGGAATAAATATCACTGAATTACAGAAATATCCTCCAATCCTCTAAATGCAATTATTGGCGGAAAGTTACGTCGTATTTTAGGCGACATGAGTCTCACTCGTGTTGAGTAATGTGCCGTGTCGGTCTTATTTATTTAAAGAGCATATTGAGGTTAGAAACAAGAGGATTTGAAGACAACCATTTCAGCCGTTTAGAGCTGCTCTGAGACAAGCATGGGGACTGGTCCTGATAAATCTAATCAGATCTATATTTTGACTGAATCTCCATTGGAGTATTGGTTAGACTACAATTATACAGTTAGAGTGTAGACATGTTATGCTCTTAGTGTAACCTTTATTAGGCAAGTCAAAGTCTTACTTACAAGGACATCCTACTCCTTCCTCCCCGTCGGGGAATTGAACCCCGGTCCGCACGACACAGGGATTCTCTAGTTCAATAGCCCAGTACTGTACTCACGACCATCACGTTGTACAGCGTCATATTTTACGTTCCATCCTAACATAAACCCTGAGGGTTTTTTAGTTGTTTTCCTTGGAATAGAAACACCATAATATTAATCAAATTAATTAAGCAACATTTCTTAAAATCAGTCCCATATACTGTGTTCTTACAAAAAAAAAGCTTTTAATTTCTCGAGTACAGCCACTATTGAAGGCTATCAAATGCTTCTCAAACACGCCCTCCGGTGGTCAAACTATCACTAACTAGCATTAATAGTAACAGTGGCACCATGCAGCCCGCAGTACGCTGTAACTTTTAAAGGGCGAACCACTGCAGGTGCAACACTGCCCACAACATGAGGTGGAAACTGAGCTGCACTTCCTAACCTCCTGCCAAATCTATGACCATATTAGAGACACATATTTCGCTCAGATTACACAGATCCACAAAGAATTAGAAAACAAATCCAACTCCCATATCTACTGGGTGAAATACCACAGTGTGACATCACAGCAGCAAGATTTGTGACCTGTTGCCACAAGAAAAGGTCAACCAGTGAAGAACAAACTAGAGGGCCGTGTCGGCTGACCTGTAGTCTGGTGATGATGGGTCGTACTTCCTCAGCGAAATGCATGGCCACCAGGTCAGCTGACTTGGCAGGGTCAAGGGTCACCAGCTCCGCAATGTGCAGCAGGGCCTTCTCCCAGACACAGTGTTTCTCCTCTGAGCTGTAGCCAGGCATGGACAGCAGGTTGTGGATGTAGTTAAAGATCTCTTCCTGTTGACATGTCAATAAGACCAGTGTGAACTTTATCCATACAAGGGTCAGAACCTGCTGTCTACTGGGTGGTACACACTGCACACTACCTTTCTCAGAGGGTCTCTGAGGTAGCAGTCCAGAATCTTATCATACAGATGATTCTGCTCATACAGAAACTCACAGATCTGGTAGCTGAGAGGAGGAGAGAGGGGGGGGGGGGAGCGAGAGAGGGGGAGGGAGAGAGAGGGGGAGGGAGAGAGAGGGGGAGGGAGAGAGAGAGGGGGAGGGAGAGAGAGAGGGGGAGGGAGAGAGAGGGGGGGGGGGAGAGAGAGAGGGAGAGAGAGAGGGAGGGGGAGAGAGAGGGGGAGGGAGAGAGAGGGGCAGGGAGAGAGAGAGGGGCAGGGAGAGAGAGAGGAGGAGGGAGAGAGAAAGGGGGAGGGAGAGAGGGGGAGGGAGAGAGGAGGAGGGAGAGAGAGGGGGAGGGAGAGAGAGGGGGAGGGAGAGAGGGGGAGGGAGAGAGGGGGAGGGAGAGAGGGGGAGGGAGAGAGGGGGAGGGAGAGAGAGGGGGAGGAGTTAATAGTGGTTGAACATAGTATATATTATATACAAGTATATTCATAGAGAGAGAGAGAGAGAGAGAGAGAGAGAGAGAGAGAGAGAGAGAGAGAGAGAGGGGGGGGGGGAGGGAGGGAGGGAGAGAGGGGGGGGGGGAGAGAGAGAGGGAGAGAGAGAGGGAGGGGGAGAGAGAGGGGGAGGGAGAGAGAGGGGCAGGGAGAGAGAGAGGGGCAGGGAGAGAGAGAGGAGGAGGGAGAGAGAAAGGGGGAGGGAGAGAGGGGGAGGGAGAGAGGAGGAGGGAGAGAGAGGGGGAGGGAGAGAGAGGGGGAGGGAGAGAGGGGGAGGGAGAGAGGGGGAGGGAGAGAGGGGGAGGGAGAGAGAGGGGGAGGAGTTAATAGTGGTTGAACATAGTATATATTATATACAAGTATATTCATAGAGAGAGAGAGAGAGAGAGAGAGAGAGAGAGAGAGAGAGAGAGAGGGGGGGGGGGAGGGAGGGAGGGAGAGAGAGGGGGAGGGAGAGAGAGGGGGAGGGAGAGAGAGGGGGAGGGAGATAGAGGGGCAGGGAGAGAGGAGGGGGGAGAGGGGCAGGGAGAGAGGGAGAGAGGAGGAGGGAGAGAGAGAGGGGGAGAGAGAGGAGAGGGAGAGAGAGAGGAGAGGGAGAGAGATAGGGGGAGGGAGAGAGAGAGGGGGAGGGAGAGAGGGGGAGGGAGAGAGAGGGGGAGGGAGAGAGGGTGAGGGAGAGAGGGGGAGGGAGAGAGGGGGAGGGAGAGAGGAGGAGGGAGAGAGAGGGGGAGGAGTTAATAGTGGTTGAACATAGTATATATTATATACAAGTATATTCATAGAGAGAGAGAGAGAGAGAGACAGAGAGAGACAGAGAGAGACAGAGAGAGACAGAGAGACAGAGAGACAGAGAGACAGAGAGACAGAGAGACAGAGAGAGAGAGAGAGAGAGAGAGAGAGAGAGAGGATAATAGAGGATAACTCACAACTCTGCCTTCTCAGCCAGTCCCAGTAGTCGTCCCTCATCAAACTGTATCACACCTCCCACCTGCAGCAGTTCCAACAGCACCTGGGAACCAATCACAGCCTCTACTGGATCACATGACCTGACCAATCCACAGGCTACGCTTAGAAAAAGTAAATAGGGCACGACTTTAGTCCTGAACCTTATAGTGACAGAGTGGTCTACCTGTTGTCTCTCTGTGTGTCTGGTGTCGTCGTCTGGACTACACAGGAACTCCAGAACCTGTGGAACAACAGAACCACAACACAAAACATAGCTTTAGGTTCTCCTACTGCCCAGTTTCAATAAAACACAACACCGCTCCAGGTTCTCCTACTGCCCAGTTTCAATAGAACACAACACCACTCCAGGTTCTCCTACTGCCCAGTTTCAATAGAACACAACACCACTCCAGGTTCTCCTACTGCCCAGTTTCAATAGAACACAACACCACTCCAGGTTCTCCTACTGCCCAGTTTCAATAGAACAACACCACTCCAGGTTCTCCTACTGCCCAGTTTTAATAGAACACAACACCACTCCAGGTTCTCCTACTGCCCAGTTTCAATAGAACAACACCACTCCAGGTTCTCCTACTGCCCAGTTTCAATAGAACACCACTACTCCAGGTTCTCCTACTGCCCAGTTTCAATAGAACAACACCACTCCAGGTTCTCCTACTGCCCAGTTTCAATAGAACACCACTACTCCAGGTTATCCTACTGCCCAGTTTCAATAGAACAACACCACTCCAGGTTCTCCTACTGCCCAGTTTCAATAGAACAACACCACTCCAGGTTCTCCTACTGCCCAGTTTCAATAGAACAACACCACTCCAGGTTCTCCTACTGCCCAGTTTCAATAGAACACCACCACTCCAGGTTCTCCTACTGCCCAGTTTGAATAGAACACGACTCCAGTCAGTTAGTCACACTACAGGAAGGCTTTATACTGAGAATATTGAATGACTAAGTACATAAACACATCTATCCTCTTCCTGTGTGAAGCAGCTGTTTGGAGCCAGGTGTTAAGTGCC